>NC_061110.1:14995233-15000233 GCF_015104395.2 Macrobrachium nipponense | reverse complement strand
AAGTAGAATGAAAGGGGAGGTGATGAGTAGTCATTTTAGGAGGGAAGCAAATGCAGAGGGGAACGTTAATGACCAAATGGATCTTAGCCCAATGGATGCAAACGGAGCGATTCTGGTAGAAGAGAAGACAGTCCTGGATAGGTGGCGCTAGTGTTTAGAGTTGTCAAATGCAGAAGGTAGAGGAGAAACAGAACTAAATGGTGCACGAGAGGAAAGGCTTAATGTAAATTTGAGAATATCTGTGGAAGTTCTGTTGAGGAATTCAGAAGCTGGGGTTCTGCAAGCAGTACAGCAAATTACTTGCACTGAAAGGTTCACTCTGCTGCAGTATAGTAGTGGAAATATTATTAAATACCTGGTCAGGACTTAAGTTATGCATATATGGAGAAAATGTTCTTTAATGGAAATATCTGCTTTCCTGTATAAAGTTATGGATAATACAAGCATCTGTGAAAATCATAAGAGCATAACGTTTCTTAATATACTATGAAAGGTGTAAGATATATTATTTTACTAGCTAAGGTTAAATAATACAATACAGGGTAAAATATAGTAAAATAACTAGCGCTTACTCAATCACAAAAGTGACCTGGTTCTGAAATTGTTGTCTGACTACCGAGAATCAACAAAACCACAAATTCATCATCCATATGGGAGCTATTAATAGGACTTGAAAGCGCTCCAAAAAATAAATCCAGTGCAATTATGATAATTATAGGAGTCTTCTTTCCATCGCAGATATCTGTACCATTAATTTTGAAATATGTTTTTCCTTATTGCTATCAACGTGCAATCACACCCGCACGTAATGAGGTGATATTGAGGCGGCATCTGCACAACTGATTATTTGGAGGGCAATTAGCTGATAGGGGACAGAGTGCTGGGACAGAAATTGGCTTGTAACTGGACCTCTGTCTATCTCCCTATCTATCTATCTTTCTATCTATCGTTTTATGAGAAATTGTTTTGAAGTAGGTCGCCCCATTATAATCTCCACCGCGACACTTCCTATAAGCAACGTGTACCGTGAAGGCACGGCCAATATGTTAGTAATTGCAAATGAAACCGAAGTTTTTCTCATCTAACGCAAACAGATGTTGCTCTTTGTCATATAGGTATTTGTACGGGCCTCGTCTTACTCAAAAAAGAAAAAAAATGATTTAATTTCTCGTTCTCTCCGTGACATCACCCGAGCAACGCTAATTGGTTTTCACAGAAGCACAAAACATCTGTGAGAACGTAGGGCATTTTTCGCTCTGCAAGATAGCAAATTGATTTGCATTCAGGACCTGAGGGTGGAAATATTTGCTTCAAAAATGCATGGCTTGAAAAGTTGTACACTACAGAGGCTGTTAGATTTGTCTACAAACCTTTATGGATGATAAAGAGGTTGTTTCACCTGTATAATTTCGTCGGTGCTGCAGAAGCTGTGAACTTTCATAGTGTAAAGTTTAAAGTAATCATAATTACCATTTGATGACGATTCAGTGTCACACACGTAAACACAAATGCGCACACACACACGCACGAGCGCGCGCACACTTATAAATATATTTCTGATATATGTTTGTGTGTGTATGTGCGTGTGTGAGTGTACACGCTCGTGATTTGCTAAAGACTTTAGATACAAGCTATCCTACATTAACTAAAAAGTTAAATAAATTATAAACTACCTGATCGTTGAAACCCATTTTCTATCTCATCCCAAATAATTTCTTTCTGGTCTGTGAGGTATTTTCACGACATATAACCAAGTCAGTGACCTTCCTTGAAAAAAGCGAGACGCCATATCTTAAAAACTAACCATAGAATTTTCTTGAAAGTATTCGCAACGTGTTTCCCACGTCTAAATTATGACAGTTCAACCAATCTAACCCAACCTAACCTAACCTAAGGGCAGGCACGACGAAATAAACCGGGGCAGGTACAATACTAGGATACATCTCATGGACCAGGACGGAGCGGAACGGAACGAAACAGACAGCAGCACCTTAACTATAAAATATCCTCGCCGGAATCTCGACAAGCAACTGAAAGTGACGTTCCAGTGTAACGCGAACGCAGGAATATCATACCAATCAATAATCATTTGACGGTCAGGTAAAGGTACGTCAAGCACTGATACTAACAAACAGTGTGAAAACGCTATTCCAGTCTCTCTAAAAAGTATATAATACATTTTCTGATACTTGAAAATGCTTTCATTACGATACATATCGAGATTTCTTTTTCGAGAAGTGATGGAAACTCGCGAAGATACGATATTTATACCTACCTGGAGAACTTCACGCAACACCTGACTCATTCATGGAAGATTATGTTGCGTTCCAGTTTGCCGATAATGAGATTATTAACGTCTTATTTGCGTTTAGTGGGGCGTAGAAATACGGGATTTAATGAGAAAGTTTTGATTATATATATATATATATATATTATATATATATATATATATATATATATATATATATATATATAAATATATACATACACACACATATATATACATATATATATATATATATATATATATATATATATATATATATATATGTATGTGTGTGTGTAATTATTTATCTCTATATATACACACACACACACACACACACACACACATATATATATATATATATATAATATAATATATATATTATAATATGTATTCGTATATATAATGAAAAACAGTTATAAATAGTGCTTATCAAATTGACTATATGGTGTCCAACAGGAGCCTCCACAAATAGGACTGGATGATAATGATGGTGATAAAGAAAAAAAGTCAGAAAAATGATAACAATATTGACGTAAACTACTAAGCTATCTTTGATGATGGTCAGATCTCGCAATGTGGATGGCAACACCAAATACGATGATACTGGTGATGATGCATGATGATGATGATGATGATGATATTGATGATGATTACGATGATAGTGATGACGCATAGGGTGTCGATAGCAGAGGGAGGTAAAAGGCACGAATGGAATATTAGGCGGAAAATGTAAAAGTAAAAACCTGCAGTGGAGAACGTATTGAAAATCAACCTCAATCTGCCGAGTGCCTGATTACCGAGAGGGAAAAAAAAAAGAATTCACAAGAGGAAATCTCGTGATGAACATCATCGATTTCGCAACGCTTGAATATGAGGAAACGTCTATCACAAAAAAGAAAAAAAATATTCACGCTCCATTTACTTAGCCAGCTGAAGCTAATCGCTTGTCGGATACATTCGCTTCGTCCTTCATTCGTTTCCCTTTGCAGCGAATATCTAGATTACAGTTTAAGAAAAAATGGTTATCGTTTCTGTCGTCTTTCATTCTTTTCCTCATTGTGGAGTGTTCATAAATATTAGCTGGAATATTTTTTTTATCTATTCTTTCCAGTGGTTCTCGCTTCCCTAATCCACGGCGAAAATTAGCTATTCAATTTTTTCCTTCTTTTCTAATCATTATTTAGAATTTGCAAACAATTCTTTAATATTCGTCCAAAGGTTCTTCGATAACATCAAAATGAGGACGAATCGGTAGTTAAAATATCTTCTCTTTCATTAATACGAAATGTTGGATCACATCAAAATTAGCGCTATTCTGTTATAGGTGTAAATCATACCGCCTAAAACAGAATAGCGCGGGAAATGTCTGGATGCTGTTACATGATACATTAGCAAAAAAAATCAATAAATAAAAAACGATATCTAATTCCAGTCTCATTTCCAGGGACGCTCTCCAAAAGGAGAGGTCACCTTCTATCACAGCGAGTGAACTCTGTAATTGGGGAGAGATTATGAAAGTCGATCTCTGCTCTGAAAACTTGGGTCCGCGCGCAAAAAAGAAGCCCGAATCTTATTTGATCATACTCAGGAACGTATTACGCGGGAAGCATTTTTGTTGTTCTTGCTGGTGTTGATGTTATTCTTGCTATCGTTGTTCTTGCTGGGCTGTTAGGAAATACACGGAGAAGCCTAAAAAGGTGTTTCGTGTTGAGTTAGGATAGGATATTTATGGTTTATTTATTAGAATGGAAAAGCAGAAAATAAATAACATGCATATTAAACAGTGTAGGAAAATTATTACTAATAAAACATGGCATATTTATTTTAATTGCGTCGTTGAAACAACGTGCTATTTAACCGCAGTCTTTCGCAGTCGCCCCGAGTAAGGTGAAGGTTGGATCACGCATTGTTTCTTCTTTTATGCTATTGTACCTTCGTGGCTATGGTCTTGCGGCCATAGATCGTCGACGCGCCTGCGCGAGGGAACGTTCATCATGATAAAAGGTTAGTAACCAGAGCAGTAAATGTGCTGCTTTGTAAAAACCAAAACCTTCCTGAGGTCCTTTATTCCTGACACAGTTGGACTGTGGAACAGTCTCTCTTAGGATGTTGTACAAATGGGACCTGAACAGTTCGAGCGGAGATGAAAGGCATCTCTACCCTTAAATAATCCTCCTTGTGTTTTACATTTTAGTTTTAGTTTTATCAATTTACCTACAAATTTGTTAGGTTAGTTTGATCTTTTAATAACTGATCTCGTCTTCTACAATCCCAATATTATCTTCTGGTACTGTCTTCATATGAACAAAGCATCGTTTGGAAACTTGAATTTCAAGTCAGTGACCCATGAATAGTGTTCATCATCTGAGTAAATAACAATCGACTTATTTCACGTAGCATTCTTGCAATTACAATTTCCTGTCAATGGCTGCGTTGCAAAAAAAAAAAAAAATCCCAGCTTTAACACGCAACTTACCGAATGTTCCACGCATATGGTAAAAAATAAACAAATAAACGGTTTGGAAGTATATTGGAACGGCTGAATGTATACGCGCCCTTCACCTAAATAGAAGAATGCCTCATTAGATAGGAAAAATACGCATAAAATTTTTGTAGACGTCAAAAGAAAATGCTGTTGTGGCAATGTCGTAATTTGATGAAAAATAGAGCCCTCTCCCGTCACCATAATATATATATATATATATATATATACACACACACACATATATAT
>NC_061110.1:14977733-14990233 GCF_015104395.2 Macrobrachium nipponense | reverse complement strand
ATGTTTCAGTGGTTAGGATCACTTTACACTCACTCGCTGCAATTGACCAACACTAACAGGCTTTCCTGCAAGTCTATAATATGCCCTTTCATCCCTGATGTTATTTTTCATTTCCAATTTCCCTTACTGACCCAATGTATGCATAATAATTTCCTTTGTTAAAAATTCCGGAATCTAGGTCAATATATTTTACAAGGGGTTAACAAGTAGTAGAACATCACCGAAGAAATAGACTGCTGAGTTTTCAAACAATTTCTTGATAATAATATTCAGAGTATTCAATAACTGACCTTTTTACTGTACCAAGGTCGTTAAGTGTGGCATCACGGTAAAGCCAGCTCCTTTTATCTTTTCAAATACAAGAATGAAATTTCGGCCTCCTCATGCCAACATGAAATTCATTATGTAATTTTCCTTCCTTTCGTCGTTCACGCAACTTTGTTTTGAAGTTCGTACAATGTTTACGTTCCGTTATCATATCCCAGTAATTTAAGAACGTATCCTCGTAATTTAGAAACACTACGCTCGTTAAAAGAAAAATATTATACACCTTCCCATTCAGCCACTGGTTCTGCTTTAAGCGTTCATAGATTTATTACCGGCTGCTAAATCCTTGATTCAATATCCGTTTTGCTAATCGAGTGATGAATTGCTAGAGATGAAGGGAGAGGAAATTTACAACATAGGCTTAAATATCTTAAGCTTTCGGTTGCTGGAGGAATACCTCGTATTGCAAGGATCTTGGGAACGGCTTCGGTTCAAAATATACACTATATATAACTGTAATAATTGTAATACCAACATGAGAAGGATCTCAGTTTTTGTATAAGTATCTATCAATCTACGTTTTAATTCTGTATTCTCAAAGAAACTTATCAAACTTACATTAAGACCTTATTTCAACACAGTGGATGAGTTTCTCTTCACGGAAAGGTATTTGGTATATTTATTATATTGCAGTGATGGTATATAAGAGGAACGCTGACGAGAATTTGGTAATTGAAAGATAGGTAGATAAAAACCGACAAATACACAATTAATGACAGAATACGGGGATTTGCTCGAAAAGAAGAAATGAACACCGTTGGAAAGACAGAGAAATAAGGAATATCTCGTCTGTCACATGACAGTAAGAGCCAAAATGGCAAAAGGAAAGAAAAGCGTAAACGCCCACATAACGAGAGAGAGAGAGAGAGAGAGAGAGAGAGAGAGAGAGAGAGAGATAAGGAATATCTCGTCTCTCACATAATAGTAAGAGTCAAAATGGCAAAGGAAAGAAACGCATAAACGCCCACATAAGGAGAGAGAGAGAGAGAGAGAGAGAGAGAGAGAGAGAGAATCTGACTCGTTATTTACCATTTTACGGAGGAAGGGAAGAAGTGGCCTGGAAGTGACTGCACACTTCTAGTGGCGCTTAAACGTGTGGTAATCATAACATACCGGAGCCTCCGAGAGCCCATAAGAGCCCGCGAGATATAAGAGAACCTCAGCCGCTCTGCAGAAGCGTAGCCGAGCAAATATTATGAACGCTCCAGGTACACTTTCGTCGTCCCAGCACACCAGAAGAGCCTTCTTCAGCTTGATGAGATTTCGCCTCGTGTGGGAGTGTGAGCCAAGCGTCCGTGTGAGGCAGTAATGGCCAGGGAAATGTGTCCTTAATAGATAAATCCAGGGTTTGAACCTCAGCGAGGCTGAAATCTTTTCCTATCTGATCGAATTGTGAAAATTCGGATGTACTTAGATCCAAGCGCTGTGAGGAGAAGGGGATAGAGCGATTGGACAGCAAGACAGAAGAGAAGGAGCGGGAATGGAGGTAAAGTAAAAGGCTAAAAAGTGGATGCAGCCAGGAGTCGAATGGACGCTGCAAATAAACCTTTAGTATTACCTACAGTGCGCCACATGAGGTGCGCTGATCCACTACCCAGCTTATGGGGTGAAACTGTTTCTGAAAAGTTCGATGAATCTTACTTTGCCCTTTTCTGATGCTAGAATTGAATCATGCACCTGGTAGGAAGTCTACTGTGGGTGGTTGCAGCCACGGGAGGTTAAAGGGCACAGAGATAGGGCCCTAATCCCAAAATACCCGGGAAATTAGAAGGGAATGCCCCTTGCAATACCTTCTGGAGCCGCCCTTTGATAGGAAAAACTTGTAGGAGAGCATCAAAGAGCAATGAATATTTTCCTTTGGACTCCAAGACTTCGCTAATGAATTTGAAATTCATTCCTCTTATTTATCACTTCTTTCATTGCTGCCACGGGATATTATCAAAAGCGTTTGATCTTCTCCCTCAATCATTTAAGAGTCTGGCTCAGTTAGCATAAATATTCACTGGTGGACAAAGGAAAAATCGCTGCTAAACGTTTAAGAATCGACTTACATTATATTCTGTAGTTTCTGGTTATAAGGGTTTAAGTGCTTTAACACTTTTAGTGTCATTCATTGGCTATTTTTAGACTGTTATTTAAGGCTGAATGTAGGGATATTTTCATATAATAACGTAAATATGAAAATCTAATTCATCTGTATTTGCTGCATCTGGCGTTATGCGTAAAGGCAGTATGTTACGTCAAAGACTGTTGAAGAAAAAAAGACATGAAACGGAATACGAAGTCGCCATAATCCACATGATATTCCAGTGGTCGGAGAGTCAAATGTGTCAACAGGAATAGCAGATTTAATGGAATCCAGGAATCCAGGAATTCCATTGATTCCACAGTAAGCAAAACTAATTTCGGCCGAAATCCCTTAAACGAGAAATCCACTAGAGAACTGGATTATGAATTCTTAAAGAGAATCACCGCCCTAACACGGAACTGTACTGTTTGCAGTTGTCAGTGATTTAAAGATTATTGGTTTGTTACTTTTTTGCAAAGTATAGTAATTAACTCAGGATAACTGTTTAAAATCTCATAATCGCATAAGTCAATAGCATGGTACCAATCCATATTGGCGTCAGTGGTCAGGTGGCAAGTGACCTCGTCGGATTAGGCATCGAGGGGTCGTTTCCCACTACCGGACGAGACTCATGATTTCTTTCATATTTCTTTGAAGTTGGATCTCGAAGCTTTGTAGTGAAAAGTGTATCCAAAAAAGAGCAAAGAATTTGAAAAGTTAAGAGGGCATTGTGGGCTATACATTTACATACGTATTTAGTAAAAATGATCAGTAGATTCCGCATGAACTTTGAATAAATATACAACACGAGAGGTATCGACGACGAGCTAGGACTCTCTTTCTCAATCTGACTAAAGCAGTAAAGTAACCATTTGATGGTTACTTACTGGTTCACTCAGATTGGGGACTATTGAGCAGATTCTCGAAAACTATCGTTTTGTGTGTGTGTATATATAATATATATATATATAGTATATATATATATATATATATATATATATATATATATATGAATAATTATAACATAACTCCGTGATTCATATAAATTATTCGAGTTACAAATGTCGTTTAATATCTAACTTCAGCTCTACCTCGGAATTGATATATTTTCACATATGTAAACCGAAGGGGAATTTTTTAGTTTATAATAAATTTGACCTCTCGTGGTATCGAACCACCTTCCAGCGGACAGGGACGAAATCTAGACGACAGTGAAGTTATCGATTCGTATAATATATATATATATATATATTATATATATATATATATATATAATATATATATATATATATATATATATATATATATATATATATATATATATATATATATATATATATATATATATATATATATATATATCCAGCTTGTGTGTGTGTATATATATATATAGTATATATATATATATATATATATATATATATATGATATATATATATATGATATAGCTATATATACTGAAATCATTATGGATTTCTTCACCAATTATAACTATGACAATATCTTTATAAGATTTATGAATTCCAATGCATTCCTGACTCTTACAGGGGGGGGGGGGGGGGGGGTGGTGGGGGGGGGGGGGGGGGGGGGGGGGGGGGGGGGGGGGGGGGGGGGGGAAATAATACCCTCATGCAATGTTCATGTAATCTTCAATGGTGGTCATCGCAGAGTCTGTCTTTAGTAGATAGAATTGCAAATGGCTGTTTCATCTCTCCTTTGACCTCAGCATCTCCCCCTGGGAAATGCAATTGAATTGAGATCTTCCCTTCGTCGTTTCTCCGTCAAAGATTCTGGTGGTGTTTCTCTCATTCATTTTTGTCCTCTTTTTAATTTGGAGTTTCATATCCGATATGTGTCTAGCTATTTGTTTCGTTTGTTTCCGTGTCTTCCTCTGATGTTCTTTTTTTATTTTTATTTAGAAGCTTGTTCCAGACCCTTTCGTCTGTTGCAGTTGTTTGAATTCTCGTAAGGAAGAGTAAAGATTCACTCACTTGCTCGTAAAGTGAAAAATAGAATGAAAGGGGAGGTATGAGTAATCATTTTAGGAGGGAAGCAAATGCAGAGGGGAAGGTTAATGAGCAAATGGATCTTAGCCCAATGAATGCAACTGGAGCGATTCTGGTAGAAGTGAAGACAATCCTGAATAGGTGGCGCTAGTGTTTAGAGTTGTCAAATGCAGGAGGTAGCAGAGAAACAGAACTAAATGGTGCACGAGAGGAAAGGCTTAATGTAAATTTGAGAATATCTGTGGAAGTTCTGTTGAGAAATTCAGAAGCTGGGGTTCTGCAAGCAGTACAGCAAATTACTTGCACTGAAAGGTGCACTCTGCTTCAGTATAGTAGTGGAAATGTTATTAAATACCTGGTTAGGATTTAAGTTATGAATATATGTAAAAAATGTTCTGTAATGGAAATATCTGCTCTCCTGTATAAAGATATGGATAATGCAAGCATTTGCGAGAATCATAAGAGCATAACGTTTCTTAATATACTATGAAGTGTGTAAGATATACTATTTTACTAGCGAAGATTAAATAATACAATACAGGGTAAAATAAAGTAAAATGACTAGCGCTTACTCAATCACAAAAGTGAACTGTTTCTGAAATGTTTGTCTGACTACTGAGAATCAACAAAACTACAAATTCATCATCCATATGGAAGCTATTAATAGGACTTGAAAGAGCTCCAAAAAATAAATCAAGCGCAATTATGATAATTATAGGAGTCTTCTTCCCATCGCAGATATCTGTACCATTAATTTTGAAATATGTTTTTCCTTATTGCTATCAACGCGCAATCACACCCGCACGTAATGAGGTGATATTGAGACGGCATCTGCACAACTGATTATTTGGAGGGCAATTAGCTGATAGGGGACAGAGAGCTGGGACAGAAATTGGCTTGTAACTGGACCACTGTCTATCTATCTCTCTATCTATCTATCTTTCTATTTATCGTTTTATGATAAACTGTTTCAAAGTAGGTCGCTCCATTATGAACTTCCCATACCTATCAATTTCTCTATCTACCTCTCCATTTATGAGAATATCAATATCTCTATTTATCTCTCCATTTATGAGAATATCAATTCCTCTATCTATGTCTTCATTTATGAGAATACCAATTCCTCTATCTATCTCTTCATTTACGAGAACTATCAATTTCTCTATCTATCTCTCCATTTATGAGAACATCAATATCTCTATCTATCTCTCCATTTGTGAGAATATCAATCTTTCTATTTATATCTCCATTTATAAGAACATCAATTTCTCTATCTATCTCTCCATTTGTGAGAATATAAATTTCTCTATCTATCTCTCCATTTATGAGAACATCAATTTCTCTATCTATCTCTCAATTTGTGAGAATATCAATTTCTCTATCTATATCTCCATTTATGAGTATACCAATTTGACTCTATTCGTATCCTCTTCCCATTTAACTGGGAAATAGTCAATTTCCTCTTATCTATCTCTAACATTTAATGAGAACCACCAATTCCTTTCTCATTCTATCTATTCATTTACGACGAATATTCCAATTTCTTTTCACCTATTCGTTATCGTCTCCATTTTAAGAGAATAGTCAATTTCTCTATCTATTAATTCTTCCATTATTAGCAAGAATAGTTAATTTCTCTATCTTAATATCTCCATTTATGAGGAAATATCAAATTTTCTCTAAATCTATCCCTCCATTGTTATGCAGTAAATAATCAAGTTTCCTCTATCTATATATCCATTTATGAGAATTATCAGAATTTCTCTATCTATTCTTCTCCCATTTACGAAGAATATTAATTTCTCTAATCCATCTCGTCCCATGTTTATGTTGAGGATTACTCAAAATTTCTCTAATCTATAATCTCCATTTACGAAAGAATCAATTCAAATTTCTCTAGTTCTATCTCTCCCATTTACTGAGAATATCAATTCATTTCTATTCGTTATAATCTCCATTTATGAGAGCATCAACTTTCTTTTATCTAATATCTGTTCATTTAAGAGAAATATCAATTTCTCTCATATATATATCTCCAGTTTGTTGAGAATATCCAATTTTCGTTCTATTATTCTCTCCACTTATGAGATTATCAATTGTTCTTCGTATCTATATCTCCATTTATGAGAATATCAAATTTTCGTATATCTCTAATTTCCATTTATTGAGATGTTTACAATTTCATCTATCATAGCTCCCATTTATTTTGGAGATTAAATCAATTTTTCTATCTATCTCTCCATTTACGAGATATCAAATTTCTCGTATTCTACTCTCTTCTATTTTACGAGAAATAATCAAATTTCTTCTCTCTATATTCTCCATGTTTACGAGGAATATCAACAATTTCTTCGTTATCTAATACGTTTCCATTTTATGAAGAATATAACAATTTTCTCTATTCTACTCTCCTCCATTTATTGAGGTTAATATCAAAAATTCTCTATATATCTATATCCTGCCCATTTTATGAGAATGTTAATTTCTCTATCTTTATCTCCATTTGTGAGAAATATCAATTTCTTCCTATTCGTTTAATTTATCGTCCCCAATGTTTTTATTTGCCCGGGGGGTAAATTTAACCCAACTTTTCTCTATCTATCTCTCCATTTACTGGGATAATATCAATGTTTCTCTATCTATCGTCTACATTTATGAGAATACCAATTGCCTCGTTAATCTATCTATTCATTTACGAGAATAATCAATTTCTCTATTTCTATCTCTCCAAATTTACCGAGGAATATTCAATTTCTCTATTCTATATCTCCAATTTAAATTGAGAATAATCAAATTTCTCGTATCGTATCATTCTCCAGTTTAATGAGATTATCCAATTTCTCTATCTTATTCTCTCCATTTACGAGAATATTAAATTTACTTCTTATCTATCTCTCCATTTTACGGAGAATTAATTCAATTTCCTACTATCTATCTCTCCATTTGTTGAGAATATCGGATTGTCTCTTTATCGTATATTCTCCAGTTTATGAGGTATACCAATTTCTTCTATCTATCTTTCCAGTTTAATGAGAATACATCAAATTTCCCTTCTAGTCTATCTCTACCATTTTTAAACTGAGGAATATCAATTTCCTCCTATCTATATTCCTTATTTATGAAGAAACATCAATTTCTCTATCTATCTCTCCATTTATGAGAATATCAATTTCTCTATCTATCTCTCCATTTATGAGAATATCAATTTCTCTATCTATATCTCCATTTATGAGATTATCAATTTCTCTATCTATATCTTCATTTATGAGAATATCAATTTCTCTATCTATATCTCCATTTATGAGATTATCAATTTCTCTATCTATCTCTCCATTTATGAGGATTATCATTCTCTATATCTCTCTCCATTTACGAGAATATCAATTCTCTAACTATCTCTTCTCCCCTTTACGAGAATATCAATTTTCTCTATCTATCTCTCCATTTATGAGAATATCGATTCTCTATCTATATCTTCATTTATAGTATCCAATTTCTCTATCTATCTCTCCAGATTATGAACATATAAATTCTCTTCTATCTCTCCATTTATGAGAATATCAATTTCTCTATCTATATCTCCATTTATGAGAACATCAATTTCTCTATCTATCTCTCCATTTGTGAGAATATAAATTTCTCTATCTATCTCTCCATTTATGAGAACATCAATTTCTCTATCTATCTCTCCATTTGTGAGAATATCAATTTTCTCTATCTATATCTCGCCTCTTTTTTATTTGTTATTGGGAGTAACCAATTTCTCTAGCTAAATCTCCATTTATGAGAATTTCAATTTCTACTATCTATCCCTGCCCTCCATTTATGAGAATATCAATTCGCTATCTTATATCTCCATTTATGAAGTATACCAATTTCTCTACTATCTCTCCATTTTACGGAATATAATTTTCTCTATTATCTCTCCGTTTATTTTGAAGAAACATAAATTTCTTAAATCTATCCTCTCCATTTGTGAGAATAATTTTCAATTTCTCATACTTATCATCCCATTTATGAGTATACCAATTTCTCTTATCTAATCTCTTTCCATTTACGGGAATATCATTTTCTCTGTCTTATCTCTCCATTTTATGAGGAATATCAATTTCTCTTACTAATTTCTTCCATTTATGAGGAATATCAATTTCTTCTATCCTATTTATCTCCCTTATGAGAATAATCAATTTCTCTATCTATCTCTCCATTTGTGAGAATATAATATTTCTCCTAATCTTTAATCTCTCCATTTATGAGAACATCAAAATTTCTCTATCTAATCTTTCTCCATTTGAAGGGAGAATATCAATTTCTCTATCTATATCTCCATTTTATGAGTATACAAATTTCTCTAAAATCAATCTCGCCATTATGAGATATCAATTTCTCTTTAGCCTATATCCCATTTATGGAATATACCGAATTTCTCTATCAGTCTCTCCATTTATGAGAACATCAATTTCTCTATCTATCTCTCCATTTGTGAGAATATAAATTTCTCTATCTATCTCTCCATTTATGAGAACATCAATTTCTCTATCCTATTTCATCCTCCTTCCCTTTGTGAGAATCAATTTCTCTAATTTCCTTATATCCTCCATTTGTTGGAGGGGAATTATAAATTTTTCTTCTAATTAATCTCTCCATTTATGAGAACAATTTTCAATTTCTCTAATTCCTATCTTTCCATTTGTGAGAATATCAATTCTCTTTATTTTGTATTCTTCCATTTTTATGCAGGGTTACCAATTTCTCTATTCCTATCCTTTCTTCATTAGAATATTCAATTTCTCTATCTATCTCTCATTTAGAGAATCAATTTCTCTATCTAAATCTTCCTTTATGAGATATCAAGTTATCTATCTATCCCTCCATTTATGAGAATATCAATTTCTCTATCTATATCTGCATTAATATAAGATTATCAATTTTCTCTTCTCTATCTTTCTCCATTTCACGAGATATATTTTCTCTATCCTATTTCTCTCCATTTATGGAAGGATATCTAAAATTTCTGCTATCTATATCGTACATTTTACGAGAATATCAGGGTTTCTCATATCTATATCTCCATTTTATGAGAATATCAATTTCTCAATCTATCTCCATTTAGAGATTATCAATTTCGGTCTACTATAATCTCATTTACGAGAATATCAATTTCTCTATCTATATCTCCATTTATGAGAATATCAATTTCTCTATCTATCTCTCCATTTATGAGATTATCAATTTCTCTATCTATCTTTCTCCCATTTACGAGAATATGCAAATTTCTCTATCTATCTAATCCATTTACGAGAATATCAATTTCTAACTATTTCCTATCTCTGCCATTTGTGAGCAATATCGATGTCTGCTATCTATATCTCCATTTTATGAGCTATACCAATTTCTCTTCTCGTATGCTCTCCATTTATTTGAGAATATCATCTCAGTATCTATCTCATCCATGAGAATATCAATTTCTTTACTATCTATATTCTCCGATTTATGGAACATCTAAATTTCTTCTATCTATCTCGTCCATTTGTGAGAATAATATCAATTGTCTCTATCTATCTCTCCCCATTTATGAGAACATCAAATTTCTGTCTATCTATCTCTCCATTTGTGAGAATAGTCAATTTCTCTATATATCTCCATTTATGAGTAATACCCAATTTCTCTATCGTATCTGCATTTATGAGAATATCAATTTCTCTATCTATATCTCCATTTATGAGTATACCAATTTCTCTATCTATCTCTCCATTTATGAGAACATCAATTTCTCTATCTATCTCTCCATTTGTGAGAATATAAATCATCTATCTCTCCATTTATGAGAACATAAATTTTCTCTATCTATTCTCCCATTTCGCATTTGAGGGAATATCAATTTCTCTATCTACTATCTCCATTTTATTAGGTATACCAGAATTTCTCTATCTTATCTCTCCCATTTACTGGAATAATTTCAATTCTTCCTTTCTCTATCTAGTCTCTACATTTATGAGAATTACCAATTCCTCTATTCTATTCTATTTCATTTACGGAGAAATATCAATTTCTCTATCTATCTCTCCGAATGTTTAAAGAGGAATATCTAATTTCTCGTATCTTATATCTCCATTTATTGAAGAATATTAATTTCTCTATCTAAAGTAATCTCTCCATTTATGAAGAATATCAATTTCTTTCTTATCTAATCCCTCCATTTATGAGAATATCCAATTTACTCTATTCGTATATATCCATTTATTGCGAGATTTCAATTTTCTTCGTATTCTATCTCTCCATTATTACGAGAAATATTAATTTCTTCTATTCCATCTCTCCATTTATGAGAATTTATCGAATTTCTCCTATTCTATATCTCCATTTTACGGAGAATATCAGAATTTCCTCTATCTAATCTTTCTCCATTTATGAGAGAATATCAAATTTCTCTTATCTATATCTCCCATTTATCGAGATCAATCAATTTTCTTTATATATTCCTTTTCATTTAAGAGGAGTATCAATTTCCTCTATTATTAATAATATTCCATTTGTGAGAAATATCAATTTCCTATCTATCTTCTCCATTTATTTTGAAGGATTAATTCAATTTCTTCTAATCCTATTTAATCTTCCAGATGAATATGCAATTTCCTCTATTCTAATTATTTCCATTTAGTGAGATTTAAACTTAATTCTATTCTATCCTCTCCATTTATTTTTTGAGATTATCAAATTTTTCTATCTTATCTCTCCATTTACGAGAAATATCAATTTCTCTATCTATCTTCTAATATTTACGAGAAATATCAATTTGCGCTACTCTAATAATCTTCCATTTACGAGGAATATCAACTTTCTCTAATCTATCCTCTCCATGTTTATGAAGAATCAACTTTCAATTTCCTATCTATCTCTCCATTTTATGAGAATATTCAATTTCTATATCCAAAATCTCCATTTATGAGGATTTATCAAGATTTTCTATCTATATCTTCCATTTATGAGAATGTTGAATTTCTCTATCTTTTCTCTCCCATTTACAAGAATGTCAATCTCTTTATCTATCTCTCCCAATTTATGAGAATGTCAATTCCTTCTATCAATCTCTAATTTACAAGAAAATATAAATTCCTCTATCTATTCTCTCCATTTTATGAGATCTATCCTCTATCTATCTCTTAATTTACAAGAATATCACAAGAATATCAATTTTTCTATCTATCTTTTCATTTACGAGAATATCAATCTCTTTATCTATCTCTCCATTTATGAGAATAGCAATTCCTCTATCTATCTTTTCATTTACGAGAATACCAATTTCTCTATCTATCCTCCTATTTATGAGAATATCATCTCTCTCAATCTCTCTTCATTTGTGACAATTTCAATTCCCTTCCTTATCTATCTCCTTCATTTACGAGAGAATACAATTTCTCTATCTATCTCCCTATTTATGAGAATAATCATTCCCTTTATCTATTCTCTCCATTTTATGAGAATATCAAGTCCTCCCTAACTATCTCTCCTCCATTTATGAAGAATAACAATTTCTCTATCTCTCCATTTAATGAGAATATCATTCCTCTATCTTATCCCTCCATTTATTAGAATATCTTATTCCCTCGTATCATATCTCTCCATTTATGAGAATAACAATTTCTCTATCTATCTCTCCATTTATGAGAATACCAATTCCTCTGTCTATCTCTTCTTTTATAAGAATATCAATTTCTCTATTTTTTCTCTGTTCCATTTCATGAGTATTTATTCAGAAGTAGGTCCTATTCTTTATTCATTGCCTCTCTCTCTCTATTTATAGTTCCAGTTGTCTTTCCAGAAATGACATTGTCGAGGGAACATGTTATTATTACAATAAAGATTGGGAATAAACCCACGATTTCTTCAAGATTACTATTTAAAACCTGACTATTATCTTTTCAAGTTATGAGACACGTTCTTAAACGGAAGCGTTACAATTTCTCAAATAATCTCCACCGCGACCTTCCTATAAGCACAGTACCGTGAAGCCGCCAGGCCAATTATTTTAGTAATTGCAAATGAAACCGAAGTATTTCTCATCTAACGCAAACAGATGTTGCTCTTTGTCATATAGG
>NC_061110.1:14966200-14977233 GCF_015104395.2 Macrobrachium nipponense | reverse complement strand
CCTATATGACAAAGAGCAACATCTGTTTGCGTTAGATGAGAAATACTTCGGTTTCATTTGCAATTACTAACATATTGGCTGCGGCTTCACGGTACTGTTGCTTATAGGAAGTGTCGCGGTGGAGATTATTTCAGAAATTGTAACGCTTCCGTTTAAGAACGTTGTCCCATAACTTGAAAAGATAATAGTCAGGTTTTAAATAGTAATCTTGAAGAAATTGTGGGTTTATTCCCAATCTTTATTGTAATAATAACATGTTCCTCGACAATGTCATTTCTGGAAAGACAACTGGAACAATAAATAGAGATAGAGATGCAATGAATAAAGAATAGGACCTACTTCTGAATAAATACTCATAAATGGAGAAGAAAATAAATAGAGAAAGTTGATATTCTTAAAATAAATGAAGAAGATAGACAAGCGGAATTGGTTATTCTCATTAAATGAGAGCTCGATAGAGAAATTGTTATTCCTCAATAAATGGAGAGATTAAGATTAGAAGGAATAGATATTTCTAATAAATGGAGAAGATGAATCGAAGGAACTTTGCTATTTCTCATAAATGGAGAGATAGAGAAATTGTTATTCTCATAAATGGAGAGATAGATAGAGGACTTGATATTCTCATAAATGGAGAGATAGATAGAGGAATTGATATTCTCATAAATGGAGAGATAGATAGAGAAATTGGTATTCTCGTAAATGAAGAGATAGATAGAGGAATTGAAATTGTCACAAATGAAGAGATAGAGAGATGAATTGATATTCTCATAAATGGAGAGATAGATAGAGAAATTGGTATTCTCGTGAATGAAAAGATAGATAGAGGAATTGCTATTCTCACAAATGGAGAGATAGATAAAGAGATTGATATTCTCGTAAATGAAGAGATAGATAGAAAAATTGATATTCTTGTAAATTAAGAGATAGATAGAGGAATTGATATTCTCATAAATGGAGAGATAGATAGAGGAATTTATATTCTTGTAAATTAAGAGATTGATAGAGGAATTGACATTCTCATAATTGGAGAGATAGATAAAGAGATTGACATTCTTGTAAATGGAGAGAAAGATAGAGAAATTAACATTCTCATAAATGGAGAGATAGATAGAGAAATTGATAATCTCATAAATGGAGAGATAGATAGAGAAATTGATATTCTCATAAATGGAGAGATAGATAGAGAAATTGAATTCTCTATAAGGAGCGATAGATAGAGAAATTGATATCTCGTAAATGGAGATATAGATTAGAGAAATGATATTCTCGTAAATGCGAGAGATAGATAGAGAAATGATATTCTCTTAAATGGAGCGATAGCTAGATTGAAATTGAAATTATTCTCGTAAATGGAGGAAATATATAGAGAATTGATATTCTCGTAAATGGTCGAGATGATAGAGAAATTGATATTCTCGTAAAAAAAAAGATTGGAGATTAATCGGCTTGAGAAATTGATAGTCCTCCGTAAATGGAGAGATAGATATAAAAATTGATAATCTCATAAATAGAGAATAATAGATAGAAGAAATTGATAATCTCATAAAAATGGAGAGATGGTATGAAGAAATTGATATTCTCATAAATGGAGATATATATATAATAGAAGAGAAATTGATATTCTCATAAATGAAGATATAGATAGAGAAATTGATAATCTCATAAATGGAGATATAGATAGAGAAATTGATATTCTCATAAAATGGAGAACGATAAGAAATAGAGAAATTGAAATATTCTCGTAAATGGAGAATATAAGATAGAGGAAATTGATGAATCTTCATAAATGGGGAGATAGATTAGGATAAATTAATAATTCTTCCGGTAAAATGGAGAGATAAATAGAGAAATTGATAATCTCATAAATGGAGATATAGATAGAGAAATTGATATTCTCATAAATGGAGGGATAGATAGAGAAATTGATATTCTCATAAATGGAGATTTAGATAGAGAAATTGATATTCTCATAAATGGAGATATAGATAGAGAAATTGATAGTTCCCTTCTTTAAATGGAGAAGATATATGAGAAAATTGATTATTCCTCGTAATGAATAATAAGAATAGATAAGGAATTTGAATTGTATTCTCATAAATGTAGAGA
Source organism: Macrobrachium nipponense (assembly GCF_015104395.2). Lineage (NCBI taxonomy): Eukaryota > Metazoa > Arthropoda > Malacostraca > Decapoda > Palaemonidae > Macrobrachium > Macrobrachium nipponense. Next base: position 14,975,124 of record NC_061110.1, on the reverse strand, counting down.
TAGATAGAGAAATTAATATTCCCGTAAATTTGGAGAGATAATATAGGAGAAATTGTAATATACTTCATTTAAATGGAGATATAGATAGAGAAATTGATATTTCAATCCAATGTGGAGAGATAGATAGAAGAAAATTGATGTTCTCCATAAATGGAGAGATAGATTAGAGAATTGATATTCTCACAAATGGAGAGAGACAGAGAGATGATGTTCTATGGAGATTATTTGATACAGAGAAGATGATGTTCTATAAAATGGAAAAGATAGAGAAATTGGTATACTCATAAATGGAGATATAGATAGAGAAATTGATATTCTCATAAATGGAGAGATAGATAGAGAAATTGGTATACTCATAAATGGAGATATAGATAGAGAAATTGATATTCTCACAAATGGAGAGATAGATAGAGAAATTGATGTTCTCATAAATGGAGAGATAGATAGAGAAATTTATATTCTCGCAAATGGAGAGATAGATAGAGAAATTGATGTTCTCATAAATGGAGATATAGATAGAGAAATTGATATTCTCATAAATGGAGAGATAGATAGAGAAATTGATATTCTCATAAATGGAGAGATAGATAGAGAAATTGGTATACTCATAAATGGAGATATAGATAGAGAAATCGATATTCTCATAAATGGAGAGATAGATAGAGAAATTGATATTCTCGTAAATGGAGAGATAGATAGAGAAATTGATATTCTCGTAAATGGAGAGATAGATAGAGAAATTGATAATCTCATAAATGGAGAGATAGATAGAGAAATTGATATTCTCATAAATGGAGATATACGATAGAAAAGAAATTGACCTATTCTCATAAATGTAGATATAGACTAGAGAAAATTGATAATCATAAATGGAGAGATTAGATAGAGAAATTGATATTCTCAGGTAAAGCGGTAGTTTTATAGATAGAGAAATTGATATTCCGTGAAATGAAGATATAGATAGAGAAAATTGATAATTCTCATAAATGGAAGATATAGATAGAGAAATTGATATTCTCATAAATGGAGATATAGATAGAGAAATTGATATTCTCGTAAATGTAGATATAGATAGAGAAATTGATAATCTCATAAATGGAGAGATAGAGAAATTAATATTCTCGTAAATGGAGAGATAGATAGAGAAATTGATAATCTTATAAATGGAGATATAGATAGAGAAATTGATATTCTCATAAATGGAGGGATAGATAGAGAAATTGATATTCTCATAAATGGAGATTTAGATAGAGAAATTAATATTCTCATAAATGGAGATATAGATAGAGAAATTGATATTCTCTTAAATGGAGAGATAGATAGAGAAATTGATATTCTCGTAAATGAAGAGATAGATAGAGAAATTGGTATACTCATAAATGGAGAGATAGATAGAAATTGATATTACTCATTAATGGAGGATTAGATAGAGATAATTGAATATTCTCATAAATGGAGGGATAGATAGAGAAATTGATATTCTCATAAATGGAGATATAGATAGAGAAATTGATATTCTCTTAAATGGAGAGATAGATAGAGAAATTGATATTCTCGTAAATGAAGAGATAGATAGAGAAATTGGTATACTCATAAATGGAGATATAAATAGAGAAATTGATATTCTCACAAATGGAGAGATAGATAGAGAAATTGATTTCGCATAATGGACGAGATAGATAGGAAAATTTATTCTCACAAATGGAGAGATAGATAGGAAATTGATGTTCTCATGAAATGGGAGATAGATAGAGAAAAATTGGTAATACTCATAAAATGGAGATTAGTTATAGCAGAAATTGATATTCTATAATGGAGGATAAGATAGAGAATTGGATATACTCATTAAATGGAGATATAGATAGAGAAATTAATATCTCACAAATTGAGAGATAGATAGAGAAATTGATAGTTTCTCATAAATGGATGAGACTAGGAGAGAATATGTAATTCTCACAAATGGAGAGAAGATAGAGAAATTGATGTTCTTATAAATGGAGGATTAACATAGAAAGATTGATATTATCACAAATGAGAGATAGATTAGAGAATTGTGTTTCTCATAAATGGAGAGAATAGATAGAGAAATGTAATTTCTCGTAAATGAAGAATTAGATAGAGTTGGTATTTCTCAAAATGAAGACATAGATAGAGGATTGATATTCACTCATAAATAGGAGAGATAAATAGAGTATTGAATATTCTCATAAATGGAGAGGTAGATAGAGAAATTGCTAGTAGGTATGGGAAGTTTCAGATGGAAGCGACGCTACTTTGAAACAGTTTATCAATAAACCGATAAACCTAGGAAAGATAGAATAGATAGAGAGATAGATAGACAGAGGTCCAGTTACAAGCCAATTTCTGTCCCAGCACTCTGTCCCCTATCAGCTAATTGCCCTCCAAATAATCAGTTGTGCAGATGCCGTCTCAATATCACCTCATTACGTGCGGGTGTGATTGCGCGTTGATAGCAATAAGGAAAAACATATTTCAAAATTAATGGTACAGCATATCTGCGATGGGAAGAAGATCCTATAATTATCATAATTGCGCGTGATTTATTTTTTGGAGCTCTTTCAAGTCCTATTAATAGCTTCCATATGGATGATGAATTTGTAGTTTTTGTTAATTCTCAGTAGTCAGACAAAACATTTCAGAAACAGGTCACTTTTGTGATTGAGTAAGCGCTAGTCATTTTACTATATTTTACCCTGTATTGTATTATTTAATCTTCGCTAGTAAAATAATATATCTTACACCTTTCATAGTATATTAAGTAACTTTATGCTCTTATGATTCTCGCAGATGCTTGCATTATCCATATCTTTATACAGGAGAGCAGATATTTCCATTACAGAACATTTTTTACATATATTCATAACTTAAATCCTAACCAGGTATTTAATAACATTTCCACTACTATACTGAAGCAGAGTGCACCTTTCAGTGCAAGTAATTTGCTGTACTGCTTGCAGAACCCCAGCTTCTGAATTTCTCAACAGAACTTCCACAGATATTCTCAAATTTACATTAAGCCTTTCCTCTCGTGCACCATTTAGTTCTGTTTCTCTGCTACCTCCTGCATTTGACAACTCTAAACACTAGCGCCACCTATTCAGGATTGTCTTCACTTCTACCAGAATCGCTCCAGTTGCATTCATTGGGCTAAGATCCATTTGCTCATTAACCTTCCCCCTCTGCATTTGCTTCCCTCCTAAAATGATTACTCATACCTCCCCTTTCATTTCTATTTTTCACTTTACGAGCAAGTGAGTTGAATCTTTACTCTTCCTCCACGAGAATTCAAACAACTGCAACAGACGAAAGGGTCTGGAACAAGCTTCTAAATAAAAAAAATAAAAAAAGAACATCAGAGGAAGACACGGAAACAAACGAAACAAATAGCTAGACACATATCGGATATGAAACTCCAAATTAAAAAGAGGACAAAAATGAATGAGAGAAACACCACCAGAATCTTTGACGGAGAAACGACGAAGGGAAGATCTCAATTCAATTGCATTTCCGGATGTTGATGCCCCAGGGGGAGATGCTGATGGCAAAGGAGAGATGAAACAGCCATTTGCAATTCTATCTACTAAATTCAGACTCTGCGATGACCACCATTGAAGATTACATGAACATTGCATGAGGGTATTATTCCCCCCCCCCCCTGTAATAGTCAGGAATGCGTTGGAATTCATTAATCTTATATAGATATTGTCATAGTTATAATTGGTGAAGAAATCCATAATGGTTTCAGTATATATTGCTATATATATATATATATATATATATATATATATATATATATATATATATATATATATATATATAATATATATACACACACACACACAAGCTGGATATACATATATATATATATATTATATATATATTATATATATATATATATATATATATATATATATATATATATATATTATTCGAATCGATAGCTTCAACTGTCGTCTTGATTTCGTCCCTGTCCGCTGGACGGTGGTTCGATACCACGAGAGGACAAATTTATTATAAACTAAAAAAATTCCCCATTGGTTTACATATGTGAAAATATATCATTCCGAGTTAGAGCGAATTAGATATTAAACGACATTTGTAACTCGAATAATTTATATGAATCACGGTAATGTTATAATTATAATATATATATATATATATATATATATATATATATATATATATATATATATATATATATATATACTATATATATATATATATATATATATATATATATATATATATATATATACACACACACACAAAACGATAGCTTTCGAGAATCTGCTCAATAGTGATGCCCAATCTGAGTGAACCAGTGAGTTACTATCAAATTGTTACATTACTGTTTTAGTCAGATCGAGAAAGAGAATCCTAACTCGTCGTCGAAACCTCTCGTGTTGTATATTTATTCAATGTATATGCGGAATCTACTGATCATTTTTACTAGATACGTATGTAAATGTAATAGCCACAATGCCCTCTTAACTTTTCAAATTCTTTGCTCTTTTTTGGATACGCTTTTCACTACAAAGCCTCGAGATCCAATTTCAAAGAAATATGAAAGAAATCATGATGTCCGGTACTGGGAAACGAACCTGCGATGCCATAATCACGACGAGGTCACTTTGCCGACCTGACCACTGACACCAATATGGATTCAGGTACCATGCTATTGACTTATGCGATTATGAGATTCTTAAACATTTATCCTGATTAATTTTACTATTATTACTTGCACAAATAACAAACCAATAAATCTTTAAATCACTGACAATGCAAACATTACATTGTCCTTGTTGTTGCTGTATTCTTTTTAAGAATTCATAATCCAGTTCTCCAGTGGATTTCTCGTTTAAGGAATTTCGGCCGAAATTAGTTTTGCTTACCGTGGAATCAATGGAATTCCTGGATTCCTGGATTCCATTAATCTGCTATTCCTGTTGACACATTTGACTCTCCGACCACTGGAATATCATGTGGATTATGGTGACTTCGTATTCCGTTTCATGTCTTTTTTTATCTTTTTTTCTGTCCTTCAACAAATTTATATATTCGAGAAAAACTTTCCATTCTGGAGACGACAGTGTTAATCATTATATCATTTTGGTAGCGGTAATAAACAAGAGTATCAGCGCTCATGCCAAGAAAATCTGTTATATATGATGGTGTGTGTGTGTGTGTGTGTGTGTGTATGAGAGAGAGAGAGATAGAGAGAGAGAGACTCACATTAGCTTGTTATGAATTGTTAGAAGTATATGGGACATGATAATCACTATATTATTTTAGAAGCTAAAAGTAGCTAGAATAACAGATCTCGACCAAATTAAAGTTTTCTATGTGTATGTGTCCTTGTGTGTATGTGTGTGTGTGAGAGAGAGAGACAGAGAGGAGAGAGAGAGAGAGAGAGAGAGAGAGAGAGAGGTGTTTACTTTAGACGGTTATGTATTGTAAGAAATATATTGGTCTTTATGTTTTCTTTAATTTTGAAAAGTGGGTCTTGTATACCTAAAGAATGGAACTTTCAGTCAAAAATAAACATATTTGACTCTTCTCAACGATGTGAGTAATACATTTACTAAAACATCAAATCACATCTATTAATGAGATAAGTACACTCCGCCCCAAAAGCAAAGAATAAAGATGTACTTTTGTCATAGACATATCATCGCTAGTTTTTTTTCTTCGTCTTTGTCTTTAGTAGAAAATTAGCTGACTTTGTAAAATATACATTTCCGTCAAAGAGAATTTTGAAGATGCTTTGTTGCATACAACAGTTTATTTTTTAGTTGTAGTTTTTTTCCCATTATATTGCTGTCTGAGTTGCTCTGATAATATAAATGATAAGATGAAAGGAATTTTTTTCATCTTTTTATTATTAAAAATCATCGCCAATCCATTTCGAATGCATGAGAAAGGTATTGAGTTGCCAACAGTGTTTGACGTAACATACTGCCTTTACGCAAAACGCCAGATGCAGCAAATATAAATGCATTAGCCACAATGGCCTCTTTACTTCTCAAATTCTTTGCTCTTTTTTGGATACGCTTTTCACTACAAAGCCTCGAGATCCAACTTCAGAGAAATATGAAAGAAATCATGATGTCCGGTAGATTTTCATATTTACGTTAATAAATGTAAATATCCCTACATTCAGCCTTAAATAACAGTCTAAAAATAGCTATGAATGACACTAAAAGGGTTAAAGCACTTATAACTAGGAGAAGCTACAGAATATAATGTGGGTCGATTCTTAAACGTTTAGCTGCGATTTTTCCTTTGTCCACCAGTGAATATTTATGCTAACTGAGCCAGACTCTTAATTGATCGAAGGAGAAGATCAAACGCTTTTGATAATATCCCGTGGCAGCAATGAAAGAAGTGATAAATAAGAGGAATTCATTGCTCTTTGATGCTCTCCTACAAGTTTTTCCTATCCAAGGGCGGCTCCAGAAGGTATTCCAAGGGGCACTCCCTTCTGATTTCCGGGGTATTTTGGGATTAGGGCCCTATCTCCGTGCCCTTTCACCTCCCGTGGCTGCAACCTACCACAGTAGACTTCCTACCAGGTGAATGATTCAATTCTAGCATCAGAAAAGGGCAAAGTAAAATTCATCGGAATTTTCAGAAAAAGTTTCACCCCATAAGCTGGGTAGTGGATCGGCGCACCTCATGTGGCACACTGTAGGTAATACTAAAGGTTGTTTGCAGCGTCCCTTCGACTCCTGACTGCATCCACTTTTTAGCCTTTTATTTTACCTCCATTCCCGCTCCTTCTCTTCAGTCTTGCTGTCCAACCGTTCTATTCCCTTCTTTTCACTGTCTTGGGAGCTGAATGGAAGGTAGTGCCCCAGCTCTTGGATCTCAGTACAGCCGAAATTTCACAAATCGATCAGATCGGAAACGATTCCAGCCTCGCTGAGGTTCAAACCCTGGATTTATCTATTAAGGACACATTTCCCTGGTCATTACTACCTCATACGGCGAAATCTCATCAAGCTGAAGAAGGCCCTTCTGATGTGCTTGGACGACGACAGTGTACCTAGAACGTTCATAATATTTGCTCGGCTACGCTTCTGCAGAGCAGCTGAGGTTCTCTTATATCTCGCGGGCTCTTATGGGCTCTCGGGGGATCCGGTATGTTATAATTACCACATGTTTAAGCGCCACCAGAAGTGTGCAGTCACTTCTAGGCCACTTCTTCCCTTCCTCCGTAAAATGGTAAATGACGAGACAGATTCTCTCTCTCTCTCTCTCTCTCTCTCTCTCTCTCTCCTTATGTGGGCGTTTACGCTTTTCTTTCCGTTAGCCATTTTGGCTCTTACTGTCATGTGACAGACGAGATATTCCTTATTCCTTTGTCTTTCCAACGGTGTTCATTTCTTCTTTTCGAACAAATCCCCGTATTCTGTCATTCAATTACCAAATTCTCGTCAGCGTTCCTCTTATATACCATCACTGCAATAAAATAAAAATACCAAAATACCTTTCCGTGAAGAGAAGCTCATCCACTGTGTTGAAATAAGGTCTTAATGTAAGTTTGATAAGTTTCTTTGAGAATACAGAATTAAAACGTAGATTGATAGATACCGATACAAAAACTAAGATCCTTCTCATGTTGGTATTACAATTATTACAGTTATATATAGTGTATATTTTGAACCGAAGCCGTTCCCAAGATCCTTGCAATACGAGGTATTCCTCCATCAACCGAAAGCTTAAGATATTTAAGCCTATGTTGTAAATTTCCTCTCCCTTCATCTCTAGCAATTCATCACTCGATTAGCAAAACGGATATTGAATCAAGGATTTAGCAGCCGGTAATAAATCTATGAACGCTTAAAGCAGAACCAGTGGATGAATGGGAAGGTGTATAATATTTTTCTTTTAACGAGCGTAGTGTTTCTAAATTACGAGGATACGTTCTTAAATTACTGGGATATGATAACGGAACGTAAACATTGTACGAACTTCAAAACAAAGTTGCGTGAACGACGAAAGGAAGGAAAATTACATAATGAATTTCATATTGGCGTGAGGAGGCCGAAATTTCATTCTTGTATTTAAAAAGATAAAAGGAACTGGCCTTAGCGTGCTGTCCACACTTAACAACCTTGGTACAGTAAAAAGGTCAGTTATTGAATATTCTGAATATTAGTATCAAGAAATTGTTTGTAAACTCAGCAGTCTATTTCTTCGGTGATGTTCTATTACTTGTTAACCCCTTGGAAAGTATATTGACCTAGATTCCGGAATTTTTAACAAAGGAAATTATTATGCATACATTCGGTCAGTAAGGGAAATTGGAAATGAAAAATAACATCAGGGATGAAAGGGCATATTATAGACTTGCAGGAAAGCCTGTTAGTGTTGGTCAATTGCAGCGAGTGAGTGTAAAGTTATCCTAACCACTGAAACATTTTGGAGAAAAGGGATTATTTTATTAGCACTCACTTGAAGAGTTTAAGCCATTTCCTTTTCTCTAACGGATTCCTGGTTTGAGTGATTGAATTCTCGAGTCCATTATGATAAAAAATAAACTAGGAATGAATAGGAGTTGGACTCCGAAGCGAACAGCCAAATACTGGAAAACATGATTCATGCTGGAACGTCAATGACGGTTCGTGAGAAAAGAAAAAACGACTGATTTTAGACAGCTTCGGTCATACGATCTTCCAAGTTTTTTTTTTTCTCTCTCTCTCAGCTACATGAGCCAGTGAGCGTGCAAAAGCATGCTAATGAAAGATTACGCAGCGAAAGGTCAATTGCCACAGAGGAAAGTCCCTAATGTTGCATTAATCCTGAAGAGATCAACTGGAACGTTCTGGTACGCGTCGTTCGAACTTTTCCCAATCAGCGTTCACTGCATCGGCCCAATGCGAGAAAGCGGCATCGTTTTA
>NC_061110.1:14936200-14958700 GCF_015104395.2 Macrobrachium nipponense | reverse complement strand
AATAATCTCATTATCGGCAAACTGGAACGGAATATAATCTTCCATGAATGAGTCAGGTCATGCGTGAAGTTCTCCAGGTAGGTATAAATATCGTATCTTCGCTAGTTTCCATAACTTCTCGAAAAAGAAATCTCGATATGTATCGTAATGAAAGCATTTTCAAGTATCAAACAATATACTATATACTTTTTAGAGAGACTGAAATAGCGTTTTCACACTGTTTGTTAGTATCAGTGCGTGACGTACCTTTACCGGACCGTCAAATGATTATTGATTGGTATGATATTCCTGCGTTCGCGTTACACTGGAACGTCACTTTCAGTTGCTTGTCGAGATTTCAGCGAGGATATTTTATAGTTAAGGTGCTGCTGTCTGTTTCGTTCCGTTCCGCTCCGTCCTGGTCCATGAGATGTATCCTAGTATTGTATCTGCCCCAGTTTATTTCGTCGTGCCTGCCCTTAGGTTAGGTTAGGTTGGGTTAGCTTGGTTGAACTGTCATAATTTAGACGTGGGAAACACGTTGCGAATACTTTCAAGAAAATTCTATGGTCAGTTTTTAAGAAATGGCGTCCCGCTTTTTTCAAGGAAGGTCACTGACTTGGTTATATGTCGTGAAAATACCTCACAGACCAGAAAGAAATTCTTCGGGATGAGATAGAAAATGGGTTCCAACGATAAGGTAGTTTATAATTTATTCAACTTTTTAGTTAATGTAGGATAGCTTGTATCTAAAGTCTTTAGCAAATCACGAGCGTGTATACTCACACGCGCACATACATACACAAACATATATCAGAAATATATTTATAAGTGTGCGCGCGTTTGTGTTTACGTGTGTGACACTGAATCGTCATCAAATGGTAATTATGATTACTTTAAACTTTACACTATCAAAGTTCACTGCTTCTGCAGTACCAACGAAATTATACAGGTGAACCAGCCTCTTTATCATTCATAAAGGTTTGTAGACAAATCTAACAGCCTCTGTAGTGTACAACTTTTCATGCCATGCATTTTTGAAGCAAATATTTCCACCCTCAGGTCCTGAATGCAGATCAATTTGCTATCTTGCAGAGCGAAAAATGCCCTACGTTCTCACAGATGTTTTGTGCTTCTGTGAAAACCAATTAGCGTTGCTCGGGTGATGTCACAGAGAGAACGAGAAATTAAATCATTGTTTTTTTTCTTTTTTGAGTAAGTCGAGACCCGTACCAATACCTATATGACAAAGAGCATTTTTAGGCGATTCTAAATTTTTATCTCATTTTTATTTTGTAAATTAAAGTTCTTGAAAAACCTTTAGATGTTAATTACTTTAATTGTAATTTAAAAATTTATATTTAAATACTTTGCCACTCGAAAAAGAAATACTCTGAATATAATTTTCCCTCATGGTGACTTTCCTTCACTTTATTACAGATATCCTTCGATTTCTAGTGACTTTATAAGAAAATTGTGTAAGAATTACTTCAGGCTTTAAAAGAAAATTTATTATATAGTACTGTATACCTCTACATTTCTCGCCCTTTTTACTCTGAATCATTAACGTGAACATTTAATTTCCTAGGCTGCAATTTTTCTTCTCTCTTGTTTGTTACTGTACCAGTTTTCCCTTCCGTATGTGAGCATTTCTTTTTCAATGGAAGCCTTCTCTGCATGTTCAATCGCTTTGAGGCTTAGACTGTCAGAATTTTCAATAATAAAAGTATAGGTAAATCCATCACATCCTTCCACACTTCATTCTGTGAACTTTTACATTACCTGGTGACATTTGCTGTCTTCTTTTGGATAACTTTCCATTTACTCTTACATCATTCGTTGTCACTAGACTCAGGGAAAGTTGACATGCCACTAATGTGTAAAAATTTAATGAAATAATTCGTCTTTAATTCTTTAGGGAAAACATTTGATGTTGTTGTATATATATATATATATATATATATATATATATATATATATATATATATATATATATATATATATATATATATATATGTATGGTATGTATGTATGTATGTATGTATGTATGCATGTATATATCTTATAATATAATATATATCGATATATATATATATAAATCGTTAATCTATATATATATATAATTATATATATATATTATATAAAATATAATTATAATATATATAATAAATATATATCTAATATCATCTATCTATCTATATTCTATATCTAATCTCTATTAATATCTATCTTATAAATATATATATTCTATCTATATAAATATATATTATTATACTATATATTAATTATAGTCTAAATATATATATATAATGTCTATATATATCTAATGTCTTAGCTATACTATCTATATTTCTCGTCTCTAATAACTTTTATATCTAATACTATATATATCTTGTATACTATATATCTATATTCTATATACATATATATATATATCGTCATTATTAGATCATCTATATCTATCATAATCTATATATCTATATATATATATCAATACGTTCTACTAAAATTATATAATAATATAAATATCAGATCTCGATATCATATAATAGATATAATATATCATCTAAAATATATTACATATAATCGCTGTATCTATATCTATATATATTATATATTATTATTCTATATATATATAAATATAATAATCTTATTATAATATTATTATTATAGATCTATATATCTATATTAGATAATATAATATATCTTATATATATATAATATCTATATATAAGATATATATCTTTCTGTATATATATACATAAAATATATATCATATATATAATGTCTATAGGTCTGTATGTATGTATATATTATATCTATAATAATATATAATATAATATTATATTATTATATATATATATATATATATATTGTATATGTATATATATATATATATCATATATATCTATATTATATATTGTATATATATACTTAAAATATATATATACTAATCTATAATGTATATTGTATGTATGTATTGTATATATATATAAATATATTAGATATATTAATTTATATATATAATTAATATATTATTATATATATATATGTAATATTATATATATATATATAATTATAATTATATATATATATATGTGTGTGTGTGTGTGTGCGTGTTTAATTGTTACATGTATCGACCCCTGCTTCTAATTCTAAAAATTCCCATTTTGTCGAGAGGTTGAGGCTCCATTAACTCACCAAACTACACAAATCAATTCCGCGAAAGGGCTCAAGGTACTTTGGCTTGGCTCCCCTTCCCATACAATTGACAATCTCCATGCATAATGTAGTAGAGCAAAGGAGCGATGGGTCTCTACGTCCGAAAAAAAAAAATAGAAAACTGTTGTGTTTCTTCGTTCAGTCTCACAAAATATCATTGTCCAATGATGTGGGTCTTTTGGTCTTCATCTTTACATCTTTTAAATCATGTACATATTCGTGTGGTCTTGATGTTGTAGTTTAATCATGCTTTTGCGTGCTTATTATTATTATTATTATTATTATTATTATTATTATTATTATTATTATTATTATTATTATTATTATTATTATTATTATTATATCTCGCACCTATTTTGACCGTGTACATATTCGTATTTTCAATAGTCCTATTTCTTATTAAGATATCGTTTATGTAAACGAATAATAATAATAATAATAATAATAATAAAAATAATAATAATAATAATAATAATAATAATAATAATATGTTTTATTAAAAGTAATTGCTGCCTCAGCTGTATTAATTTTATACAGGTTCTTCTCTATTTTTCTAATTATTGCTTTCTCATTGTTGCTTAAACTGGTGAGCAACGCACCGAAGGTTGACATATCTCAATTAGGTAGAACGAATGGATTTTATTGGTAAAAATTTCAGCCGGGGTAGTCAAATTTTCGGGTATATCTCGTAGAGTTATTACAGATAGAATTGATGTTAAATTCTATTTCTTTTCTATTCTTTCTATTCCTTTCCGGACGTTTCGTCTGAATAAACCTCAGACATCCTCTTGGGCGGAGGTGTGTGAAGGACTGAAGTGAGAAGGTGAGTCCAGCTGCTTATATTGCGGTGGCGCAGCGGGGGGCGTCGTGCCGCTGCCTTTCATTGGCTCGTGGGTGGGGAGCTTCTTTTCATTGGCTGCCTGGCTGCGGGTCTCAATGAAAAAGAAGCCAAAGAAACTCCCCACCCACGAGCCAATGAAAAGGCAGCGGCACGACGCCCCCCTCCCCCCGCTGCGCCCCACCGCAATATAAGCAGCTGGACTCACCTTCTCACTTCAGTCCTTCACACACCTCCGCCCAAGAGGATGTCTGAGGTTTATTCAGACGAAACGTCCGGAAAGGAATAGAAAGAATAGAAAAGAAATAGAATTTAACATCAATTCTATCTGTAATAAACTCTACGGGATATACCCGAAAATTTGACTACCCCGGCTGAAATTTTACCAATAAAATCCATTCGTTCTACCTAATTGAGATATGTCAACCTTCGGTGCGTTGCTCACAGTTTTAAGCAACAATGAGAAAGCAATAATTAGAAAAATGAGAGAAGAACCTGTATAAAATTAATGCAGCTGAGGCAGCAATTACTTTTAATAAAACATGTTTAAAAGAGGGTTTACTTCCAGCATACAATAATAATAATAATAATAATAATAATAATAATAATAATAATAATAATAATAATAATAATAATAATAATAGCCCTATAGACGGTAGAACTCGGTAGCAAAATTATGCAACTTTCCTATGCTAATTAAAACATACAAGAAAACTAACCTTGTAGGTAATATGTAAAATGAAAAAAAAATCCATTTGATGTTATTGTTATGTCTGCCCCATGAGCAACGAGTGTCTTAATTTTAGGTAATAATCTAAAACAACTTCTCTTTCAATATTTATACATCACAGAATACATTTAAAATGTTTAGCAATGTAGCGCTTTACATTCAGAGTTCTAAATTCCTGGCTCGGTTTGGGGGAGATATTTGTGCTCTCATTAGGAGAGGATATTATGTAAATGTTTGACAGCATATTCCTTACATTAGACACACAAGGCACACTTTACGTAATCAGGTTCACCCTTTTGGTCTACTGTATAATCAGTCGAAGTGAAACCTTTCCCCCAACCTCTCTCTCTCTCTCTCTCTCTCTCTCTCTCTCTCTCTCTCTCTCTCTCTCTCTCTAACACACATACAGAAACAAAATTTTCCATTCTCAATAGCTATTTTATCTTAGTCTACTGTTACTATTTTTAGTGAATATTTTCGGAAAATTTCTCATCTCTATTATTTTTTACGCTCTCTCTGTCTCTCTCTCTCTCTCTCTCTCTCTCTCTCTCCTGACCAAAGTTTTTGTAAATAGTTTTGAGGCATAAAGAAGTACAAAAAATCTCCAAGGAATAAAATCAAGAAACCAAATATCAGGAGGAAAACAGAGAGAACCGATCCAGTGCAAAGTTGGAAGACACATTCCGGGCAAAACAAAACTAGACCCGGTGGCAGTTGCCTGCGTCAGCAACTTCCCCTAAATGCGAAACTTATATTGGAGCAAAAACGAAGTTTCTGCAGAATAATGAGAATAAGAGACGATAACTATTACTCGCGTTTTTAGTTGTTTTTGAACTCAGGCCAATATTCTTTTTTTTATCACGTTATGAGCGAAAGTTTGCCCAATTTTATGATAATAGTAGCGGACGGGTGGAATGTAGTTGTCGGTTGGATTGGAGCGCTGAATTCTGATTGGCTGGACGTTGTTGCTGCTAAACCCACATCTTAAAGCGTTGCGATCTTCTTTGCCTAATCGATGTGGTTGGATAAAGGAGTGTGCATCAAGCCCCCCGCCCCCCTCTCCATCCCACTTGGTCTGGCTGGTATGGAAGCCCGCACAGATAAAGGGATAAGTTCTCTCTCTCTCTCTCTCTCTCTCTCTCTCTCTCTCTCTCTCTCTCTCTCTCTCTCTCTCTCGTCACTTTTCACACGCAACATTGTCACCACCACTGGTCAAATCGCTAAATGTATCCTACCCTGGTTAAAATGGATAAGTATCAAGACCTGAAAGTAGAAATAAGAAGGATAAGGGTTATGCCAGTGGAAATTGTACCCATAATCATAGGAACACTAGGCACGATGCCAAGAACCTTAGAAAGGCATCTGGAAAAACTAGAGGCTGAAGTAGCTCCAGGACATATGCAGAGGAGTGTGCTCCTAGAAACAGCGCACGTAGTAAGAAGAGTGATGGACTCTTAAGGAGGCAGGATGCAACCTGGGACCCCACACTATAAATACCAACCATCCAGTCGAATTAGAGGAAAGTGAGAGACCAAAAAACAAATGATAATAATAATAATAATAATAATAATAATAATAATAATAATAATAATAATAACTAGACTTTAACTGTCCAGGATTTGGCGAACGTAAACTGCCCTTCAGCACAGATAATGTACAATGCAATTGTACTTGTATCTGCAGCCCTTACTTATTAGATTTTTCTTAGATCACAGAATATAACAAACGTTTTATATATATAATTTGGCTATATAAGGAGAAGAGATGGCGTAAATATCTATCGGTAGCAGAGAGACGGGCGCAGAGAGAGAGAGAGAGAGAGAGAGAGAGAGAGAGAGAGAGAAAAGACTCAGTCACAGGAGAGAAAAAGATAAACACAGAAAGAAAGACTAACAAATACGGAGAGATATTGCACACAATGGAAGATTATAAAATGGTTTGACCGAGAAACTGGGAAACACACCGAACAGTTATTGCTGAAAGAGAGAGAGAGAGAGAGAGAGAGAGAGAGAGAGCGAGCACCGGAATTTACATCCTTGTAATCCATTATATGTGGCAGCCAAAGCGGTTCCAGAAGTGTTTGCTCATTCCACAGAGCTCTTACCTTGTGGTAATCATAACATACCGAATTCTTGCCGCTTCCGCTTTGATGGAGAATGTTTATGAACGTTGCCAAGCAAATACTATGAACACTTTAGGTACACTCTTCTTGTTTATGCATTTTAAATGCTTCTCTTTCAGTTTGATGAGTTTTTTGTGTACGTACGAGTTTTTGAGATGTGAGTTCTCTGTCAATGTCGAGCAGTTATAATTGGATTTTGTATGCTCTGTATATATATATATATATAATATATATATATATCTATATATATATATATATATATATATATATATATATATATATAATTTAATATATATATATATATATATATACTATATATATTATATATATAAATAATATATAGTATATATATATATATATATAAATGTGTGTGTGAGTGTGTGTGTGTGTTTGTGTGTTATTCGAACTACAAATGTCCTTTAATATCTAATTTGCTCTACCTCAGAATTCAGATATGAAAATATATATTAATTCCGAGTAGAGCGAATTAGATATTAAAGAACAGATCGAATAATTTATGTGAATCACGGTAATGTGATCATTATTCATATATGTGTGTATAATATATATATATATAATATATATATATATATATATATATATATATATATGTGTGTGTGTGTGTGTGTGTGTGTGTGTGTGTGTGTGTGTGTATACATTATATATGTATATGTATATATACGTATATATACATATATATGTGTGTGTAGTATAACGAATTTACTGGGGTTTTTTTATTTGAATAATAGGTGTTGAATTAATTGTTTTACATTCTTAAATAAGGCCATCCATATTGCATAGTCATATTTGAAGGGTACAGTTTCATGAAGCTTGGTATTCTTTCCTTTTTTTTTTATTCTGGGGGCGTTATGATAGAGAGCCAGTTATTTTTCATCGCCCTTAGGGGAGACGCGAACCCGTGACATCTGAGTGGCTTACCACGACACTACCCACCATATCAGTTTTACGTTTTCTGTGATGATGATGAATTACTTTCCCTATTGGATCTACTGGTGGATGAATTAAGATGACGAGAGTTTCTCGCCAACACAAAGAGAGATACAGTGCCTATTTAGGACTCGACAAGGAAACATTCCAACATTTTCCGTTTAATGTCTAGAGAATTATCAAGGACTTTGGATTCCTCCTTTGGTATGGTTCTGCAAATGGTGGACATCGTACTCTGCTTGGCGTGGGATGAGCCCATATTTTCGCAAGATGTGCAATATGATGACCAAACTGGTGTCTCAATGATTAGTAGAAAGACTCTCTGCTGCAAATAACAACAGCTAATCTCATAGCACGACCATTTAAACTCTAAAATAAAGAACCTATGATGAAAAGCAGATTTTGTTCGTTTTTCGTCTGAGTTGGCAAGACCGATTCGAAAAATGCGGAAACATCTGCCTTCGAATTTGATGTCATCAGATAATGAGGAAGTTATGCGTGACATCAAATAAAAGCTTCCGGATTCATAAGATTAATTTGATGAGATTTTAATCAAGTTTAACATGGAATACTCATAAATGCCCCGTGTTATTAGCATGGACATAATGCAAATTTAATGACTTTAGGATGAAATTAGCGAATGCCGTCAGCCACATCATTTATGCTCGCACTAATTAGAAGTTTCTGAGCTAACTTGGCCGGGCCACCAAATGAGGAAAAGAAGTGATCTTTTTATAAGTGCAACATTATTATTAAGTAAAGGGAATTAGGAATACTTTACATTTCAGTAATGAGATTATACAAAATCTCGAATACTTAAATACTTTGGGGCGGTGGATTATAGTTTCACGACTTGCTGGAGGATACTACACGAACAATTCACGTCAAATAACGTCAAAATGGATTTGTGAGAAGTCGAGGGCATTTTGCCCGCATGGAAGCTTTTAGAGTTTTTATTCGTTTTTAAATTACATTATGTCAATTTATCCCTTCATGGAGTTAAACGTATTGCATCAGCTTTTCCTTTAAGGAGGTAGACGTTTTGCGTCAGCTTTCCTTTTATGGAGTTAGACATATTAAATCAGCTTTTCCTTTTATGGAGTTAGACATGTTAAATCAGCTTTTCCTTTTATGAAGTTAGACATATTAAATCAGCTTTTCCTTTTATGTAGTTAGACATATTAAACAATTTCAGCTTTTTTGTTTTAGTTAAGAACATATTAAATCCACTTTTTTTCCCCTTTTATGGATTTAGACATAATTAAAGCTTTTACCCAGTCATCCAAATATATTCATACATTTCATCCATGTCTCGGCTACTCTTTTTATTGTTGCTTTCTCAATTCCTGCTTCACAGTCCAGCGTGAACCAACTCAGCCCTTCAAAGGGTGCGCCCATGATACAGAAAAGCAATGCATAAATACAATCAGCAGTTTATTGTAGACATATCGCAAACCCCTTAGAAACAAGTCAACGACAGTAAGTGGGGAACGAACCTTCGGCAAATGCTGGTTGGTCGTGTGAAGTATTGGTTAGGACAGTAGTTCTCAACCTGGGGTACCTGTATGAAACCTTAAACCTGAGGATACGGGACATGATAGCCAGTGCAATGGCAGTATATATTTTCAGTATATTTTCATGTTTGCATCGTATTTATATTGGATGGGGGTACGAGAAAATGTTCTGAGATATCAAAGGGTACGGGCACTGGAAAAAAGGTTAAGAATCACTTACTACAGTAAGTCGCTGACTTGTATTCGACCTGTTGGTGGTGCGTACGCGACAAGTTCTTGACATGGGTCGATGACATGTTTGGCTATTGTGTGGATGCACTGAAATGCCTGCCATTACGTCAAAAGGGTCTCACCTTCCCTCTCTTAATTATTTGTTTTCCTGATACATTTTGGTCGTCAAAAACTGCTTCTCAAAATCATCATCTGATACCATCATCTGTTGCATTTAGTGCACAGTACAGATTCCAACCTCCACCCTCCCCTCCCCAACCCTACCATCCTCAAAATTTCCCACAAAACCACAAAGTCATTTTCCTGATTGTGCTTTTGCCGTTGCTTCTTTCCAGTCACTATAAACTGGAATTACCTTATGTGAGACTTTCAGTCCTCTCCAATTCTACTCCTACTGTTAAATATACCCGCAATCTATTCCTCAGATCCTACTGTTATCCATAAATCATCTGCATAAAGCAGGTCCCCTTCCCCTCTTTTGTGCGCTTCTTTGCAGATTATTCAGTTACTGCTCTAGATAGTAAAAGGGTTAGAGGCATTTCATGATGGAAACCAATATTCTCAAATCTTCTCATACACATGCCATTGCCTGTACTCTAGATCTAGTCTCAGGGTAACATCTCTGTTTTAACGAGTGTTTCCGATGCCTTCTTCATTGTGAATGCACATTATGTATTTCTCTCGGCTCTCTGCCAAATGCCTTTTCAAGAGCCACATATATGTTGTATAATCCTGACCTCTCTATAAAAGCTTCGTCATTTAAAGGAAAGTTTTTGTTGCTAATCACTCTGGCATTGAAATAAACTAATAATTATTGATTGTATTAATTATCTGTGACTTTCTTTCAGCACCTTTTCCAGTATTCCAAAGGCTGCTCGGATTCCTCTGCGATCTCCAAATAGCTGTGAATTCCATTCTCCTTCGTATACCTTTATTCTGAGCCTATTTTCCCCCCGAATCTTCTGGTTCACTCTTTCCAGGTTTTCATATATTCCAGTGAGCTCTGGACAACCGGCTTTCCTGCTGCTTTTATTAAGTCGTTTGTCAATTCCAGATAGGTCAGAGGCTTTTCCATTTTTCATCTGGCCGACGACCCCTTTTAACCTCCTCAGCCCTTATGTTCTCTATTCATGCCTCGATAATGCCAGCGTCCTCGATTTCAAGTTCGTTTTCTTCATGCATAAGGATTTTCAGAACACTTCACCTGCTGTTCCGGCATCTATTTTCAACTTCATTCTTCATTCGCTTAGCCCCTCTGTCATGTCTTTTCCATCTTCTCTCAGTCACTTTGCTATTCTGAATGTTTTCTGTTTTCCCTCTGCTGTGTTGAGATTCTGATTCTGTTCATTTTACGTCTTCTCATTTGCCTTTGCTATCTGCCTCTTACCTCCCCTCCCCTCTTTTTTTTCACTGTTTACAACTTCGCCCTCTTCCTTGCCTCCCCTCTGTCAGGACTTGAAGTCTCCTTGCTTTGATTCAATTGCACTTTGAACATCTCGATTCCAGCGGCCTGTTCCTCTTTCCCCATAAACCTTTTCCGATGTTATCCCCTTTCCTCTTATCCCTTGTTTTTTATTCTTTCTTTTTGCTGCTTCAATTGATCTCGCTTTGGTGTTATATTTCCTGACAGTATTTGTTGAGTTGCACTTTCTTTAACTTTTTTCTCATATTCTTACAATAATTTGTCATTATATCAAAATCAGCTTGTGCTTCAGCTTCTACACACTTGTATGATCATCAGTTTCTCTCTGGTTTTTTGTCTATTTTTTTTATTCATTTTACCTATTATTGTTTCCTTTATTCCATATCCTGATTCTTAGATTATCTTTCTTCAACCATCGAGCAATAGACATAAGCTCCACAACCTTTGAGATCCTGTATCCTCTAAGCGTGAAGTAATCAAGTATTGGGATAAATTAATATAAGTTGCTCTCGTTTATGGTAGGCAGGAGAGTAAGATGACTTTGGTTAGATTAGTTTAGGCTGACTAAAATTACGTTGTGTAAGGTATGGTTAGGGTAGCTTGGATAAAATCGTGTTAAGTTATGCACGGTAATGTTGGATTACCTTAGGCAAATATAATTAGGTAAGAAAGGCAGTGTCAGCTTGGTAGTTCTATTACATGAATTGTTTAAATCATTGGTCTGCAAAATTTTTAGCATGAGGGCCACATAATGTTTTGCATACCTTTATGGGGCCCAGGGAAAATATGAGACATCAGTTTCACATATATTTTATTATTTCAAACTGAATTCAAACAAAGGAGAAATATTCAAAGTAAAAGTTTAAGAAACTGGGGATGGGAGATGACTGACCGACTGCCACCACACTCCAGCTTCAAGTGACTGGCTTCGACTGGTAGAACTGGGATTTATCTGGCTTTTGAATATGAGGTGCGGGCCGGATGAAATCGTGTGGCGTGCCGGAAGTGGTCCCCTGGGGGGCCTTTGTGAGCAGACCCTGGTCTAAATTCAAGTTAGTTGCCACTTTTCCTCGCATTGTCAGTGAAGAAAGAAAAACAGTTGACCAGAAAAAAAGAATCGTAAACCATATAAGCACTCCAGCCATCAAATCCATTTTTCAAACCGACCAAACCCGCCCTCTTCCCCTCCCCAGTACCCCCACCCCCCAATCAACATTTCTCATTTATGAGATAACATCCCATAGCTCACTTCATAATGAATGACTAGATATTATGACATACGCAAAGCGCCCGCCGATGGAGCAATTGATACGAAGCGAGGAATTATGATTTTGAGAGAGTTTTTATGCCCCCCCCCCCCCCCCCCCGCATCAATTAACCGAAAAGCGCTCGCAATAAATCCAAAAGTAAACAATGTCGCTTTCCCATAGGGTTGGGCCGATGCAGTGAACGCTGATTGGGAAAAGTAGGAACGACGCGTACCAGAACGTTCCAGTTGATCTCTTCGGGATTAATGCAACATTAGGGACTTTCCCTCTGTGGCAATTGACCCTTCGCTGCGTAATCTTTCATTAGCATGCTTTCGCACGCTCACTGCCTCAGGTAGATGAATATATGTATATATTTATTTATATATATATATATATATATATATATATATATATATATATATCTATATATATATATATATATATATATATATATATATATATATATATATAAGTGTGACATAGAAACCACCAGCTGCTATTAACAGAAAAATCCGCATACTTTCTAAAAATCCACATACTTTCTAAAAATCCACATACTTTCTAAAAATCCACATACTTTCTAAAAATCCACGTACTTTCTAAAAATCCACGTACTTTCTAAAAATCCAGATACTTTCTAAAATCCACGTACTTTCTAAAAATCTCCATACTTTCTAAAAAATCCATTAGTTTCTAAAATCCCAATACACTCTAAACATCCACATAGTTTCTAAAAATCCACATACTTTCTAAAAATCCACATACTTTCTAAAAATCCACATACTTTCTAAAAATCCACATACTTTCTAAAAATCCACATACTTTCTAAAAATCTCCATACTTTCTAAAAATCCACATACTTTCTAAAAATCCACATACTTTCTAAAAATCCACATACTTTCTAAAAATCCACATACTTTCTAAAAATCCACATACTTTCTAAAAATCTCCATACTTTCTAAAAATCCACATAGTTTCTGAAAATCCACATACTTTCTAAAAATCCACATACTTTCTAAAAATCCACATAGTTTCTAAAAATCCACATACTTTCTAAAAATCCACATACTTTCTAAAAATCCACATACTTTCTAAAAATCCACGTACTTTCTAAAAATCTACATACTTTCTAAAAATCCACATAGTTTCTAAAAATCCACATACTTTCTAAAAATCCGCGTATTTTCTAGAAATTCACACACTTTCTAAAAATCTCCCAGACTTTCTAAAAATATACATACTTTCTAAAAGTCCGTATACTTTCTAAAAATTCACATACTTTCTAAAAATCCACATATTTTCTAAAAGTCCACACGCTGCCTCTTAAGTGTGGGTGTCCACACCGGAGTTGGAGCATGGCCCTTCGGAATTGTATGTGGGTTTTTTATACATATATTTATTTTCCAGTTTGAAGGGTTTTTTCAAATACCCCTTATCTCCAGAGGCATTTCTCTTTCCAGTGCTTAATTTAGAGAATTGAAGGGTGTTGGTATCAACTTCCATCTGACGTTGATAAAAAAAATTGCTCCAGAATATCCTCTTTCAGCCTGTAAATAAATATTGAGGAAATGTTAAAACTTTTCTTTTCCGTGCAATGCAATTCAGGCAAAACCTTGGAAGATCGTATGACCGAAGCTGTCTGAAATCGGTCGTTTTTTTCTTTTCTCATGATCCGTCATTGACGTTACAGCATGAATCATGTTTTCCAGTATTGGGCTGTTCGCTTCGGAGTCCAACTCCTATTTATTCCTAGTTGATTTTTTATCATAATGGACTCGAGAATTTAATCACTCAAACCAGGAATCCGTTAGAGAAAAGGAAACGGCTTAAACTCTTCAAGTGAGTGCTAATAGAATAATCCCTTTTCTCCAAAATGTTTCAGTGGTTAGGATAAATTTACACTCACTCGCTGCAATTGACTAACACTAACAGGCTTTCCTGCAAGTCTATAATATGCCCTTTCATCCTTGATGTTATTTTTCATTTCCAATTTCTCTTACTGACCCAATGTATGCATAATAATTCCCTTTGTTATTAATTCCGGAATCTAGGTCAATATATTTTCCAAGGGGTTCACAAATCTTAGAACACCACCGAAGAAATAGGCTGGTGAGATTACAAGCAACTTCTTGATAATAATATTAAGTGTATTCAATAACTGACCTTTTTACTGTACCAAGGTCGTTAAGTGTGGACAGCACGGTAAAGCCAGCTCCTTTTATCTTCTTAAATACAAGAATGAACATTCGGCCTCCTCATGCCAGCATGATATTCATTATTTAATTTTCCTTCATTTCGACGTTCACGCAACTTTGCTTTGAAGTTCGTACAATGTTTACGTTTCGTTATCATATCCCAGTAATTTAAGAACGTATCCTCCGTAATTTGGAACAATACGCTCGTTAAACGAAAAATATTATACACCTTCCCATTCAGCCACTGGTTCTGCTTTAAACGTTCATAGATTTATTACCGGCTGCTAAATCCTTGATTCAATATCCGTTTTGCTAATCAAGTGATGAATTGCTAGAGATGAAGGGAGAGGAAATTTACAAAGTAGGCTTAAATATCTTAAGCTTTCGGGTGATGGAGGACTACCTCGTACTGCAAGGATCTTGGGAACGGCCCCGGTTCAGAATAAACACTATATAAACTGTAATAATTGTAATACCTACATGAGAAGGATCTTAGTTTTTGTATAGGTATAGATCAATCTACGTTTTAATTCTATATTTTCAAAGCAACTTATCAAACTTACATTAACACCTTATTTCAACACAGTGGATGAGCTTCTCTTCACGGAAAGGTATTTTGGTATTTTTATTATATTGCAGTGATGGTATATACGAGGAACGCTGACGAGAATGGGGTAATTGAAAGATAGGTAGATAAAAACCGACAAATACACAATTAATGACAGAATACGGGGATTTGCCCGAAAAGAAGAAATGAACACCGTTGGAAAGACAGAAAAATAAGGGATATCTCGTCTGTCACATGACAGTAAGAGCCAAAATGATTACGGAAAGAAACACACAAAAACGCCCACATAAGGAGGTAGAGAGAGAGAGAGAGAGAGAGAGAGAGAGAGAGAGAGAGAGAATCTGTCTCGTCATTTACCATTTTACGGAGGAAGGGAAGAAGTGGCCTGGAAGTGACTGCACATTTCTAGTGGCGCTTAAACGTGTGGTAATCATAACATACCGGATCCCCCGAGAGCCCATAAGAGCCCGCGAGATATAAGAGAACCTCAGCCGCTCTGCAGAAGCGTAGCCGAGCAAATATTATGAACGCTCCAGGTACACTGTCGTCGTCCCAGCACATCAGAAGGGCCTTCTTCAGCTTGATGAGATTTCGCCTCGTGTGGGAGTGTGAGCCAAGCGTCCGTGTGAGGCAGTAATGGCCAGGGAAATGTGTCCTTAATAGATAAATCCAGGGTTTGAACCTCAGCGAGGCTGAAATCGTTTCCGATCTGATCGATTTGTGAAAATTCAGATGTACTTAGATCCAAGCGCTGGGGCACTGCCTTCCATTCAGCTCCCAAGACAATGAGAAGAAGGGAATAGAGCGGTTGGACAGCAAGACTGAAGAGAAGGAGCGGGAATGGAGGTAAAGTAAAAGGCTAAAAAGTGGATGCAGCCAGGAGTCGAAGGGACGCTGCAAACAACCTTTAGTATTACCTACAGTGCGCCACATGAGGTGCGCTGATCCACTACCCAGCTTATGGGGTGAAACTGTTTCTGAAAATTCCGATGAATCTTACTTTGCCCTTTTCTGATGCTAGAATTGAATCATGCACATGGTAGGAAGTCTACTGTGGTTGGTTGCAGCCACGTGTGGTGAAAGGGCACGGAGATAGGGCCCTAATCCCAAAATACCCCGGAAATCAGAAGGGAGTGCCCCTTGGAATACCTTCCAGAGCCGCCCTTTGATAGGAAAAACTTGTAGGAGAGCATCAAAGAGCAATGAATATTTTCCTTTGGACTCCAAGACTTCGCTAAAGAATTTGAAATTCATTCCTCTTATTTATCACTTCTTTCATTGCTGCCACGGGATATTATTAAAAGCATTTGATCTTCTCCCTCAATCAATTAGGAGTCTGGCTCAGTTAGCATAAATATTCACTGCTGGACAAAGGAAAAATCGCAGCTAAACGTTTAACAATCGACTTACATTATAATCTGTAGCTTCTCCTAGTTATAATGGTTTAAGTGCTTTAAACCTTTTAGTGTCATTCATTTGCTATTTTTAAACAGTTATTTAAGGCTGAATGTAGGGATATTTTCATATATTAACGTAAATATGAAAATCTAATTCATCTGTATTTGCTGCATCTGGCGTTTTGCGTAAAGGTAGTATGTTATGCCAAAGACTGTTGGCAACTCAATATCTTTCTCATGCATTCGAAATGGATTGGCGATGATTTTTAATAATAAAAAGCTAAAAAAAAATTCCTTTCATCTTATCATTTATATTATCAGAGCAACTCGGAGAGCAATATAATGGGAAAAAAACTACAATTAAAAAATAAACTGTTCTATGCAACAAAGCATCTTCAAAATTCTCTTTGACGGAAATGTTTCTTTTACAAAGTCAGCTAATTTTCTACAAAAGACAAAGACGAAGAAGAAAAACTTTAGCGATGATGTCTATGACAAAAGTACATCTTTATTCTTTACTTTTGGGGCGGAGTGTACTTATCTTATTAATAGATATGATTTGATGTTTTAGTAAATGTATTACTCACATCGTTCAAAAGAGTCAAATATGTTTATTTTCGACTGAAAGTTCCATTCTTTAGGTATACAAGACCCACTTTCCAAAATTAAAGAGAATATAAAGACAAATATATTTCTTACAATACATATCCGGCTAAAGTAAACACCTCTCTCTCTCTCTCTCTCTCTCTCTCTCTCTCTCTCTCTCTCTCTCTCTCTCTCTCTCTCTCTTTCAGACACACACACACACACACCATCATATATAATAAATTTTCTTGGCGTGAGCGCTGATACTCTTGTTTATTACCGCTACCAAAATGATATAATGATTAACACTGTCGCCTCCAACATGGAAAGTTTTTCTCGAATATATAAATTTTTTGAAGGACAGAAAAAAAGATAAAAAAAAAAAGACATGAAACGGAATACGAAGTCGCCATAATCCACATGATATTCCAGTGGTCGGAAAGTCAAATGTGTCAACAGGAATGGCAGATTTAATGGAATCCGGGAATCCAGGAATTCCATTGATTCCACGGTGAGCAAAACTAATTTCGGCCGAAATTCCTTAAACGAGAAATCCACTGGAGAACTGGATTATGAATTCTTAAAAAGAATACAGCAATAACAAGGAAAATGTAATGTTTGCATTGTCAGTGATTTAAAGATTTATTGGTTTCTTATTTGTGCAAGTAATAATAGTAAAATTAATCAGGATAACTGTTTAAAAATCTCATAATCGCATAAGTGAATAGAATGGTGCCTGAATCCATATTGGTGTCAGTGGTTAGGACGGGATGGTGACCTCGTCTTGATTATGGCATCGAGGGTTCGTTTCCCACTACCGGACATCAGGATTTCTTTCATATTTCTGTGAAGTTGGATATCGAGGCTTTGTTGTGAAAAGCGTATCCAAAAAAGACCAAGAATTTGAAAAGTTGAGAGGGCATTATGGCTATTACATTTACATACGTATCTAGTAAAAATGATCAGTAGATTCCGCATATACATTGAATAAATATATACAACACGAAAGGTTTCGACGACAAGCTAGGATTCTCTTTCTCAATCTGACTGAAACAGTAAAGTAACAATTTGATGGTGACTCACTGGTCACTCAGGTTGGGGATCACTATTGAGCAGATTCTCGAAAGGTATCGTTGTGTGTGTGTGTATAATTATATATATATATATATATATATAATATATATATATATATATATATATATATATATATATATATATATATATGAATAATTATCACATCACCGTGATTCATATAAATTATTCGAGTTACAAATGTCGTTTAATATCTAATTCGCTCTACCTCAGAATTGATATATTTTCACATATGTAAACCGAAGGGGAATTTTTTAGTTGATAATAATTTCGTCCTCTCGTGGGATCGAAATACCGTCCAGCAGACAGGGACGAAATCAAGACGACAATGACGTTATCGATTCGAATATTATATATATATATATATATATATATATATATATATATATATATATATATATATATATATATATATATATATATTACTATATATATATATACATATATATATATAGTATATATATATATATATATATATATATATATATATATATATTATATATATATATATGTGTATATATATGTAAGGGTTGCATTTCAAAAGATTTATATTCCATATATAAAGTAAGCTTAGGACATAAGGGGTCACTGTTGAGATAGCAAGGAGTGTGATAAAGTTGATAAACAGGATTCAAGCTAGGTTTTGGCTTATTGAATCAGTGACGCCCTGGTTTGCATTTGCCTGTGATAATCAAATCCATTGTTGTGTCAAACAGGTCACAGTGCTTTCGCCTGAGAACCTATTGACCAATAATATAACCCACAGACGTCTACGTGACTTCCTCTCACATGTTTGTCTGTCTGTATGTTATGTATGCTGAGCTAAGCTGTGCTCTCCTATAATTTGCAAATGCATTTGTAACGCAGAACTCTACTTCCCCTCCTAGAATCAGGTTCTCCTAACCACCTTCTTGTTTCTTACTCAAGAGATGTAGTTTCGCAAATAAACTGTTACTGTTGCCATCATGAGTTTGAAACATCTCCGCCTTCTTACCCAAAGAAGATACTGACTTAGAAATTATCGTCGCAATGTCAGACGAGGATGGGAAGTATACCACACATTACTTGCGTATAACATCGCAGGTCTAAATAACCTAACAGTGCGCCTCGTTATACAAGGCATAGCACAACATATATCTTGTGTGGGTGTATATATATATATACATATAGATATATATAATATATATATATATATATATATATATATATATATATATATATATATATATATATGTACTGAAAACCATTCTGGATTTCTTCACCAATAATAACTATGACAATATCAATAAGATTTATGAATTCCAACGCATTCCTGACTCTCACAGGGGAGGAAAAATAATACCCTCATGCAATGTTCATGTAATCTTCAATGGTGCCGCATCGCAGAGTCTGTCTTTATTAGATAGAATTACAAATGGCTGTTTCATCTCTCCTGTGCTTCAGCATCTCCCCCTGGGGGCATCAACATCCGGAAATGCAATTGAATTGAGATCTTCCCTTCGTCGTGTCTCCGTCTAAGATTCTGGTGGTGTTTCTCTCATTTATTTTTGTCCTCTTTTTATTTATGAGTTTCATATCCGATACTTGTCTCGCTATTTGTTTCATTTGTTTCTGTGTCTTCCTTTGATGTTCTTTTTTTTATTTAGAAGTTTGTTCCAGCCCCTTTCGTCTGTTGCAGTTGTTTGAATTCTCTTAAGAGTCAATATTCACTCGCTTGGCATAAACTAACGATTGCTCGTAAAGTGAAAAGTAGAATGAAAGGGGAGGTGATGAGTAGTCATTTTAGGAGGGAAGCAAATGCAGAGGGGAACGTTAATGAGCAAATGGATCTTAGCCCAATGGATGCAAATGGAGCGATTCTGGTAGAAGAGAAGACAGTCCTGGATAGGTGGCGCTAGTGTTTAGAGTTGTCAAATGCAGAAGGTAGCAGAGAAACAGAACTAAATGGTGCACGAGAGGAAAGGCTTAATGTAAATTTGAGAATATCTGTGGAAGTTCTGTTGAGGAATTCAGAAGCTGGGGTTCTGCAAGCAGTACAGCAAATTACTTGCACTGAAAGGTGCACTCTGCTGCAGTATAGTAGTGGAAATGTTATTAAATACCTGGTCAGGACTTAAGTTATGTATATATGGAGAAAATGTTCTTTAATGGAAATATCTGCTTTCCTGTATAAAGTTATGGATAATACAAGCATCTGTGAGAATCATAAGAGCATAACGTTTCTTAATATACTATGAAAGGTGTAAGATATATTATTTTACTAGCTAAGGTTAAATAATACAATACAGGGTAAAATATAGTAAAATAACTAGCGCTTACTCAATCACAAAAGTGACCTGGTTCTGAAATTGTTGTCTGACTACCGAGAATAAACAGAACCACAAATTCATCATCCATATGGGAGCTATTAATAGGACTTGAAAGCGCTCCAAAAAATAAATCCAGTGCAATTATGATAATTATAGGAGTCTTCTTTCCATCGCAGATATCTGTACCATTAATTTTGAAATATGTTTTTCCTTATTGCTATCAACGTGCAATCACACCCGCACGTAATGAGGTGATATTGAGACGGCATCTGCACAACTGATTATTTGGAGGGCAATTAGCTGATAGGGGACAGAGTGCTGGGACAGAAAGTGGCTTGTAACTGGACCTCTGTCTATCTCCCTATCTATCTATCTTTCTATCTATCGTTTTATGAGAAATTGTTTTGAAGTAGGTCGCCCCATTATAATCTCCACCGCGACACTTCCTATAAGCAACGTGTACCGTGAAGGCACGGCCAATATGTTAGTAATTGCAAATGAAACCGAAGTTTTTCTCATCTAACGCAAACAGATGTTGCTCTTTGTCATATAGGTATTTGTACGGGCCTCGTCTTACTCAAAAAAGAAAAAAAAAAATTTAATTTCTCGTTCTCTCTGTGACATCACCCGAGCAACGCTAATTGGTTTTCACAGAAGCACAAAACATCTGTGAGAACGTAGGACATTTTTCGCTCTGCAAGATAGCAAAGTGATCTGCATTCAGGACCTGAGGGTGGAAATATTTGCTTCAAAAATGCATGGCATGAAAAGTTGTTCACTACAGAGGCTGTTAGATTTGTCTGCAAGCCTTTATGAATGATAAAGAGACTGGTTCACCTGTATAATTTCGTCGGTACTGCAGAAGCAGTGAACTTTGATAGTGTAAGGTTTAAAGTAATCATAATTACCATTTGATGACGATTCAGTGTCACACACGTAAACGCAAACGCGCACACACTCACGCAAGAGCGCGCACGCACTTATAAATATATTTCTGATATATGTTTGTGTATGTATGTGCGTGTGTGAGTGTACACGCTCGTGATTTGCTAAAGACTTTAGATACAAGCTATCCTACATAACTAAAAAGTTAAATAAATTATAAACTACCTGATCGTTGAAACCCATTTTCTATCTCATCCCAAATAATTTCTTTCTGGCCTGTGAGGTATTTTCACGACACCAAGTCAGTGACCTTCCTTGAAAAAAGCGTGGACGACATATCTTAAAAACTAACCATAGAATTTTCTTGAAAGTATTTGCAACGTGTTTCCCACGTCTAAATTATGACAGTGACACTTATCTAACCTAACCTAACCTAACCTAAGGGAACGACGAAATAAACTGGGGCAGGTACAATACTAGGATACATCTCAGGGATCAGGACGGAGCGGAACGGAACGAAACAGACCGCACCTTAACTATAAAATATCCTCGCCGAAATCTCAACAAGCAACTTAGAGTGACGTTACATTGTAACGCGAACGCAGGAATATCATACCAATCAATAATCATTTGACGGTCCGGTAAAGGTACGTCCCGCACTGCTACTAACGAACGGTGTGAAATCGCTATTTCAGTCTCTGTAAAAAGTATATAGTATATTGTTTGATACTTGAAAATGCTTTCATTACGATACATATCGAGATTTCTTTTTCGAGAAGTGATGGAAACTCGAGAGGATACGATATTTCTACCTACCTGGAGAACTTCACGCATGACCTGACTCATTCATGGAAGATCATGTTGCGTTCCAGTTTGCCGATAATGAGATTATTAACGTCTTATTTGCGTTTTAGGTGGGCGTAGAAATACGGGATTTAATGGGAAAGCTTTGATTATATATATATATATATATATATATATATATATATATATATATATATATATATATATATATAAATATATAGATATATACATATATATATATATATGTATATATATATATATATATATATATATATATATATATATATATATATATATCTATATATATATATGTGTGTGTGTGTGTGTGTGTGTGTGTGCTTGTGTGTCTGTGTCTGTGTGTTTCGTGTGTGTCTGTGTGTGTGTGTATTTATATATATACACATACAT
>NC_061110.1:14921200-14931200 GCF_015104395.2 Macrobrachium nipponense | reverse complement strand
ATAAGTAATGGGAATATCCCATTACAGGATTGGTGGCAGCGGTGAAAAAAAGTTTTATAAAAGAGTTTTTTTTTATGCCTAGGAACGCCAATGTAGAGACTGGTGACCAGTTAAAAAAAAATAAAAAATAAAGGGGTTATGGGTTATGGCTTAGTGATAGTTTTCGAACGACAAAGCCTTTGTGGGATTGTGGAAAATTGTTAAATTGTTAGATCTCGGTTGCTAAGTGAAAAGGGGTAGAGAAATATCCGTCCGTGGGATGTGGGATGAGGAAAGAAATTCTATTAGGGTCATCAAATTTGCTCGTACCGAGATTCTTCAGGGCATGAGACGAGTAACTCAGTCTGGTTTGTGAGTGAGTGTTGTCAGGTGCCTTTTCGCCGATCGCGTTTGCATTGTGCCGACAAGATTTACGTATTCTGCGCGAATTCAGAGTTATTTTTTGTTCCCATTATGGAGTGGTGAGTGTTAAGAACTATTGTTTTGAAGGGGAGGGTTGTTTTAAATATTTCAGTGGAATGGGATTGGTTCAAGAGGTCAAAAATTTTTCTTGTCTTTGCCCCATAGTAGCAGAAGTGACGTGTTTTCTTTATTCACGCCTGTTTATAATAGACGTTTTCGTCTTTGTTTAAAATATGAGGGTGTATTAAGAAGTTTTTTTTTCCATGCATGTGAACTATGCTTAGATAAGCATATTTGGCTTAGAGACAGAGCGGCCACAATTTTATTTTGGGGGCTCAGCACATTTCTGCAGAGAGGCGCGTTGCATTGCGAGGGGAGTATGGCCTGCCTCGAGGGAGGGCATTGCGAGGGTACTGGCATGCCTCGGGGATTGCGAGATGGGTACTACTAGCATCTGCCTCGGGCTGTTCTGTCGCTTAAGGCGGGGGTGGGTGTCAATGCTCAGGGGGGGGGAGAAGAAACTTTTTTTTTTTAAATCAGTGTGGTGAACTCCCCCTTTCCTTTTTTTTTTCTTTGTGTCGGGGTGTTAGGGGATGGGTTTGCACCTGACAATGAAATGCTAGGAGATCAGCTGATTGATTAGTTGATGAAGTGAAACGCCTGTAGAGTCTTTTTTTTTAGAAAAGATATTTTATTTACCTTGGATGAAGAAGAAGAGGAAATAAAAGAGAATTGAAATGCATTGTATGGGTGTATGGGTGTATGTTTTCCTTGTGCTTTCGAAGACAAATATAAGGGGGAGACACAAATTATTATTATTTTTTTTATTGTGTTGGAGAAATTACTTTGAAATGCCGATGATTGGTGTTGTATCTGTGTTTGTGTGGAAATGGTGTTGCATCTGGAGAAATTGTGTATCATAGGATTCAGCAATACTAGTGTAAGCTATTTTGAATTTCACTCTTACTTGAGATATTTGCAAGAGAATTATTGCTATGGAGAGTTATTATTATTATTAATAATTATTATTCTTGAGATGTGTCACGGGAGGGGTTGCTTAAGTATAATTATCATTACGGGAGACATAATTTGCGAGAGATTTGAGATATTTCATGGGAGATTATTTTATAATTATTACAGATAATTATTCATGGATAATTATTACAATGATTCACGGGAGAGATCTTGTCTTAATTATTTGTTGAGTTTTTGTAACTTTGGAGAATATTTCAGTGATTCACGGGGATGAGTTTTGCTGAATCTTGATGAATTGTGGTGAAACTTGCTGACTTTTGCTGAATTTTGTGCTGAATTTTTGGAGAATGGACAAGCATTAACATTGGTGATTTTTTTTTTTATACTGATACTGGTGATTTTGATGATAGCAAAATTTGGTGATTTTGCTGATGGTGATAATTTCTGATATTGATTTTTTATACTAATACGTGGGTATTGTAATGCTGTCAAGGGTGGTGAAATCTCTTTTGAATTCTGGGAGGAACTAACAACACATTATTTTAGTTTTTTTCCAGTTTTTTTTTACTTTTTTTTTTATGAGTTCAGCAGATAATTGCTTGACATCTAGTGAGTTACGGGAGATAGTTAATAATGCCGTTGATTTTTCTTTTCTCCTATTTTTGGAAGTTAGCCATTGCTGACAAGTTTTTTTTACCAAGGGTGTATTTGAATTTGTTTTTTCTCTCCAGTTAGTGTGAATATTATCTCAGTTCATGACTTAGAGTCAGTGTTCGGGAACGTGTTCGTGTTTTAGCTATTTTTGATGCTGCAGAGAAATTTTTGGGAGAATTTCTTGCATGTTTTGAATGCATACGTAATAGCACTACATTTTTTCTCTGGTATTTTTGTGTTCCAGAAATTGTGAGTTTTCTTGCACAATACCTTTGTTGTATTTGTGACGACTTTGTGAGAGATAGGAAACTTGGTTAAGTTTTCTAATGACCTATGTCGTAGTGCATATGGAGAAGTCTTGGCTAAGACACTGTGAATTTGGAGTTCTGTTATAATAGTTTTTGTGGCACATTGATGATTTTTTCTAGAATTTTCTAGACAGTTTTATTTTTGCCGAGTTTTTGCCTTTTTTTAGCAATTATGCTAAATGGAGAGAGTTTTTTATAGTTTTTAACTATAACATTGAGTTATTCTCTGGAGAATGGAGGATATGTTATTTTGGAGTTATAATTGAGATATATTATCTTGGAGTTATAATTTGAGATATAATATGGAGATGTATTTTTGGCCATTTTTTATATTTGCCAATGGTGATGAGAGCTATGTTTAGTTCAATTATTTTGCAGCCATCTTTTGTTGCCAAATGGAGACACATTTTTTTTGGAGATTATGGGGCAATATTTGTGAGTGTGTGAGTTAGATGCCTTGAGAGCACATTTTTTTTGGAGATATATTTTTTTTGGAGCCTTGTTTTATTCCACATGGAGTTATTGGGGAAATAGAGGTAAATATTTTGTATTTGCCAAAATAGAGGTGATTATTCTCTATTCCTGGAGTGGTGTTGTTTTTTTATTGACATATGGCTATTGGAGAAATAAGAGAGAAAAATAAGGGGTTGGTTATTAACCAAATGGAGGAAATATTTTTATAACCGGAGTGCTGTTATTATTAATATGGTGTCGCATAATGGAGTTGGAATTAATCTTTGGCGGGTTGACCTTTTTTTTGTGGTTATGGGAGTTTGTCTTTTTGAGCCAAGAGGAGATTTCTGTGGTTCTTTCTCTTTGGTTTCGTGACTATTTAGAGGCGAGTGGCATTTTTTACATTACGAGTCCTATGGAAATGTGTGCATTTGTTATGTTCACAAGTGTGTTATTTTGGAGGCATATAATTTAGGGCAAAGTCATGTTGAAAGTTAAGTCTTTGAGACAGTTTTTGAAAACACATTAGTCATATTCTGGAGTTAATTCTGTGAAATTTGTCTGTTAGACGTTTTTTTTTGAGAATCATGAGTTTCCAAACTTGTGTGTCTGACTAGACAATTTTTATGCTGCTGTTAGAAACATGTGTCCGCAGGCGATTTTTCTGCTGACAAGCGATGTGCTGACTTTTTTTCCTCTGATGATGATAGATCAGAATTTTCGCAATATCTGGAAATGTTGACAATAGCATTTCACGAAAGCGCATGGGTAAGAGTTTGCTTTCTGGCAAATTCCGAAACTTTATGTGGAGCATTTCTTGGGAAAAAAAAACGCCCGTGGGAGTGTTGCATACTATACATGTATTATGTATTTTGTGATTTGGGGGAAATCTACTTGTGATTATCCTTTTTTTTATTATTTTTTCTTCCTTTTCCTGTGAGAGATATAATTTGGGGATTGAGTTTTTAAATAGCACTTTTTTACCGGGAGATATTATTTTTTCAGGAGTTGTTATTTACGTAAAAGGGAGTTTGACATTAAGTCTCTTTGTAATTAATTGTATGAGCAGTAAAGGGGTTTGGTTTTTGCTGTTAAACATTGGAGATTTTTACTGATTTTGTGGGTTGTTTAGATATCAGAGCTTGAGAGAAACTTTTTTGGGTCTGGGTGTGTTACGTGATTCTTTTTTTTTTCTTGGGCTCATTACGATTTTTTTTTTTTTTCTTTTTTTTTTTTTTGTGTGAGCACATTCGAGTTTGAAATGTGAGTGCAGAAGTCCGTGGAGTTGCTGTGATTTCTGAGTTGTGTGTGTGCTGATGTGTGAGTTTGGAGAATTGAGTTGGAGAACTTGATGTTTTTTGAGAGTTGTGATAATGACTTATGATTTGGTAGTCATATTAGAGGGAATTAATTGGGAGACGTTCAGTTAGCATTTCTGACTTTTTGAGATCATTGTTTGATAGAAGTAGTATGTCTGGGTTAATTTTCTTAGATTGACCAAAGACTCGACTGACATACTGACACACCAAAAGTTATTTCCCGATGCCAGCAAGACGTCCACCAGCCGTGCAGAGAGGTTGCTGCCGTTTTTGGTGATTACAAGAATTTCCACGTGGGTGATCGCGAGAATTCTACAGCGTGTCTTTTGGGGATCTGCAGAAGTCGTGAGAAGTCTACTACAATGAGGGAGGCATTCCGTCTTCTACAGCTGCTACAGTCTGCTACAGGAGCAGCTAGTTGCAGACAAGCAAAGAGGGATATTCAAGATTCCGAAGAGAAAAATTCTAGTGCTATTGGGAGATAAAAGCGTAATATACTTTATTTTATAATGCCAGCGACGTGCAGTTTTTACTTATATTTTATTTTAAGCCGGCCATGTGTTTTGTATTTTGCTAGGCAGGGGCTAGCGTGGTAGTGGCCGAGCCGTGAAACGCCTAGGGTTTTTTATTAATAATATATTGTCCATGTGTTCTCTGTGACCTATGGAATGTGAAGAACAGTGAGAAGCAACGACCCGAGAGTAGCTGATGAATGAGTTTCTTTGGATGGCATGAGATAAAAATGCTTAGTTGGACAAGTCAATGCACGACAGTTTATGAACTCTTCTCAAAGTGCCTTTGTGAAACTGGATGCAGCTAGAATTGCGAGGCGTTAACAAACTGTGTGTTCGTATGTGCGTGTGCGCCTCTTCCCTTTAATAGTTTCATACACAAGTCTATGGGGGGATTTTGATAGAGGGTCTTCGAGAGAAAGGCAAGATGCCGTGGTGCTCACCGGGGAGTTTTTTGTTATATAGTGTTTATAGTGGTCCGGTTGCTTGGATGAGTGTTAAGGTTACTTTAGCCAAAGAGCGGCTTGTTGTCTGTTTGACATTTTTAAGAATATCTGATCTCTAGATTTTGTTGCTAAACTTATGTGTACTTACCGGGATGTGTTCTGTGTCTTTGAAACAGACGATTCTGGCAGAACTGGAATGGAGGGGGACAAAGAGTTCCCGGAGGGGTGTGGACTTTTTTGGTGACTAATGATTACTATTAGACATTTAACTGTTGGGGGGTGATTAAGTTAGTCTGTAGGACTTGAATATCCATTATTTATTCATTGTTGATAAATGTTAATGTTATGATGCGACTCTCTCATTTTCATTACCTGTTAAAGTGGAGAGAAAGAGGTGGAGAGAGAGAGAGAGAGATTGCTTAGAGAGAGAGGTGCCTGGTGCTAGAGAGAGAGAGAGAGAGAGGCTGTGTGTAATGCTGTGTGTTGGTGCCATGACGTTCGGTTCATGCTGCACGCTTACCTAATAAGTAATGGGAATATCCCATTACATATATATATATATATATATATTATATATATATATATATATATATATATATATGTATATGTATATATATATATATATATATATATATATATATATATATATATATATATATATATATATATATATATATATATATATATATATATATATATATATATATATATATATATATATATATATATATATATATATATATATATATATATACCTATATATATATATATATATATATATATATATATATATATATATATATGTATATATATATATATATATAACTCCTAGGGTTTTTGATTAATAATATATTGTCCATGTGTCTCTGTGACCTATGGAATGTGAAGAACAGAGTAGAGGCGAACGACCCGAGAAAGCTGATGAATGAGTTTCTATGGGTAGCGTGAGATAAAACTGCTTAGTTAGACAAGTCAATGTACTAAGTTCATGAACTGTTCTCAAAGTGCCTTTGTGAAACTGGATGCAGCTAGAATTGTGAGGCGTTAACGAACTGTGCGTTCGTATGTGCGTGTGCGCCTCTTTCTGTTAAAAGAGTATCATACACAAGTCTATGGGGGAATTTCAATAGAGGCATCTTTTAGAGAAAGGCAAGATGCCGTGGTGCTCGCCGGGAGTTTTTTATTGAGTGTGCGAAATAGTCCGGTTGCTTGGGTGAGTGTTGAAGTACTTTAGCCAAAAGACTGGCTTGTTACCTATTTGTCATTTTGTGGTAATATCTGATTGTTAATCTCTAATTGTTAATCTTGTGTGTGTACTTACCGGGATGTGTTCTGTGTCTTTGAACAGACGGTTCTGGCAATGAGGGGGACAGGGAGTTCCCAGAGGGGTGTAGACTTTTTGGTGACTGCATACAGTCAGACATTTTACTGTTGGGGTTTTTTGAGTTAGTCTGTAAGACTTAATTTCTTATTTATTCATTGTTAATAAATGTTAATGTCATGATGCAACTCTCTCATTTTCATTACCTGTTAGAGTGGAGAGAAAGAGGTGGAGAGAGAGAGAGAGAGGTGTCGGTGCTAGAGAGAGAGAGAGAGAGGCTGTGTGTATTGGTTTGCCTGATGTTGGGTTCGAGCTACACGTTTACCAAATGAATAATGCGGGAATCTCCCCATTACAGGATTTGGTGGCTAGCGGTTAAAAGGGGGTATAAAAGTTTTTTTTTATGCCTGGGAAGCGCCAATGAAGAGACAGGTGACCAGTTAGAAAATAAAGGGTTTATGGGTTATGGCTTAGTGATAGTTTTCGAATGACAAAGCCTTTGTGGGATTGTGGAAAATTGTTAAATATGGGAGAAAAAATGAGAAATATCTATCCGTTATTACTGTGAAGGGAGTGGGAAGGATTTTATTGGACTTAGCATTTTTCCCAGGGAGTCAGCCTAGGAGCAGTGGGCGCACTCAGTATGACTTTTGCTTGTGCATGACGATGCATCCCGAGACAATCGTGCATGTATCACTGCCGTGTCTTACGCGAATTCCGAGTTCTTTTGTTCCCATTATGGAATGATGAGTGTTAAAGAGTGTTATGTATGTTTTTTTTTTAGATATTTCAATGAAATGGGACTGGTTCAAGAGGTCAAAAAAAATTTTCTTTCTTTGCCCTAGTAGCAGAAGAGACGTGTTTTCTTTATTGGCACGTGTTTACAATAGACGTATTCGTCTTTGTTGAATATGAGGTTGTATAAGATGTATTTATACATGTGAACTGTGCATATTTGGCTTGGAGACAAGTGCGGCCACAATTTTACGGGCTCAGCACATTGTGAGGGTACTGGCATCCCTTGGGTGATAGTTGCATGGAGGGTACCACTGGCCTCCCTCGAGAGATAGTGCAGGGAGATGAACACTAGTGTATACCTTGGGGGGGAGGGGGTCCTCAGACACTGTTTAAGGGAGATGGGTACTACTGTGTATGCCTTGGGAGTGTTCTGCCGCTTGACTGAGGGATGTTTCAATGCTCGTTGGGGGGGAGAAACTTTTTTTTTCTCATTGGGGGTGACCTCCTTTTTTTTTCTTTGTGTCGGGGTGTTGGGGTATGGGTTTGCCCTTGACAATGAATTTCCCATGGTAAGATCATCGAGCTGATTGATTAGTGATGAAGTGAACGCCCGTAGAGATTTTCTTTCTGGTGAATAAAGATGAAAAGAGAATTGAAATGCATTGTATGGGCGTATGTTTTCCTTGTGCCTTCGAAGACACAAATATAAGGGGGAGACACAGATTATTATTATTATTTTAATTTTATGTGTTGGAGGGAACTTTTACTTGAAATGGTGCCGAATGGTAATGCCCGGTGCCGTGAATGTGGCAATGGTGTTGCATCTGGAGAAATTGATTGTGTGTCATAAGGTTCAGCATTACTGTTGTATGCAATTTGAATTTAGCGTTACTTGAGATTTTTGCAAGAGAATTATTGCTATGGAGAGTTA
This sequence comes from Macrobrachium nipponense, assembly GCF_015104395.2. NCBI lineage: Eukaryota > Metazoa > Arthropoda > Malacostraca > Decapoda > Palaemonidae > Macrobrachium > Macrobrachium nipponense. The sequence continues at coordinate 14,923,141 of NC_061110.1, read as the reverse complement.
TTATTATTATTGGATAATTACTATACTTGAGATGTGTCACGGGAGGGTTGCTTAAGTATAATTATCATTACGGGAGACTTGTTTTACGAGAGATTTGAGATATTTCATTGGAGATTATTTTATGACTATTACAGATAATTATTCATGGAGAGTTATTACAATGAATTAATGGGAGAAGTCTTGTCTTAATTATTTGTTGAGTTTTTGTAACTTGGAGAATATTTCAGTGATTCGCGAGGAAGAGTTTTGCTGAAATCTGATGAATCTGACTAAATCTTGGTGAATTGTGTTGAATTTTGCTGAATTTTTTGCTGAATTCCTTGGTGAATGGACAAGCATTAACATTGGTGATATTTTTTTTTTGTACTGATACTGGTGATTTTGATGATAGCAAAATTTGGTGGTTTTGCTGATAATGATATTTCTGATACTGATTTTTTTCATACTAATACGTGGGTGCCATAATGCTGTCAAAGGTGGTGAAATCTTTTTTTAAATTTGGGAGGAACTAACAACACATTATTTTAGTTTTTTTTTTCTTTTTTTATGAGTTCAGCAGATAATTGCTTGACATCTAGTGGGTGGACGGGAGATAGTTGGTAATGCCGTTGATTTTTTTCTTTTCTCCCTTTTTGGAAGTTAGCCATCGCTGACACAAGTTTTTTTCATCATGGGTGAATTTGAGTTTGTTTTTCTCTCCAGTTGGCGTGAATATTTTTTAATGTCTCAGTTCGTGACTTAGAGTCATTGTTCGGGAACGTGTTTGTGTTTCAGCTATTTGATGCTGTAGAGAAATTTATGGGAGAATTTTTGTATATTTTGAATGCATACGTAATGGTACTACATTTTTTTTCTCTATATTTGTGTTCCAGAAATAGTGAGTTTTCTTGCACAATACATTAGTTGTATTTGTGACAACTTTGTGAGAGATAGGAAACTTGGCTAAGTTTTCTAATGGCCTATGTCGTAGTGCATATGGAGAAGTCTTTGCTAAGACACTGTGAATTTGGAGTTCTGTTATGATGAGTTGTGGCACATTGGTGATTTTTTCTAGAATTTTCTAGACAGTTTTTATTTGCCGAGTTTTTGCCCTTTTTTAGCAGTTATGCTAAACGGAGAGAGTTTTATAGTTTTTGACTATAACATTGAGTTATTCTCTGGAGAATTGAGATATATCATTTGGAGTTATAATTGGAGTATATATTATTTTGGAGTTATAATTTGAGATATAATATATTGGGGATATATTTTGGCCATTTTTGATATTTGCCAATAGTGATGAGAGTTATGTTTAGTTCAATTATTTTGCAGCCATCTTTGTTGCAAATGGAGACACATATGAGGAGATTATGGTGCAATATTTGTGAGTGTGTGAGTTAGATGCCTTGAGTGCACATTTTTTGGAGATATATTTTTGGAGCCTTGTTTTATTCCACATGGAGTATTGGTGAAATAGAGGTAAATATTTTGTATTTGCCGAAATAGAGGTGATTATTCTTTATTCCTGGTGTGGTGGTCTTTTTTATTAACATGTGGCTATCGGAGAAATAAGAGAGGAAATATAAGGGGAGTGGTTATTAACCAAATGGAGGAAATATTTTTATAACCGGAGCGGTGTTCTTATTAATGTGGTGTTCTTATTAATGTGGAGTTGGAATTGAATCTTTGGTTGGCGGGTGACCCTTTTTTGTGGTTAAGGGAGTTTTTTCGAGCCAAGAGAAGATTTCTTTGGTTCTTTCTCTTTGGTTTCGTGACTATTTGGAGGCGAGTGGCATTACTGCATTGCGAGTCCTATGGAGATGTGTGCATTTTTTATGTCACAAGTGTTATTATTTTTGGCGGGAGGCATATAATTGGGCTGTGTCATGTTGAGAGAATAAGTCTTTGAGACAAATGTTTGAACACATTAGTCAGATCCTGGAGTTAATTCTGTGAAATGTG
>NC_061110.1:14901200-14911200 GCF_015104395.2 Macrobrachium nipponense | reverse complement strand
AGAAGGAAACTAAAGGAATGATAACAGCGGCACAAGATCAGTCCCTAAGAACCAGATATGTTCAAAGAACGATAGACGGAAATGACATCCCTCCCATATGTAGGAAGTGCAATACGAAAAATGAAACCATAAACCACATAGCAAGCGAATGCCCGGCATTTGCACAGAACCAGTTACAAAAAGAGGCATGATTCAGTGGGAAAAGCCCTCCACTGGAGCCTGTGCAAGAAACATCAGCTACCTTGCAGTAATAAGTGGTACGAGCACCAACCTGAGGGAGTGATAGAAAACGATCAGGCAAAGATCCTCTGGGACTATGGTATCAGAACGGATAGGGTGATACGTGCAAATAGACCAGACGTGACGTTGATTGACAAAGTCAAGAAGAAAGTATCACTCATTGATGTCGCAATACCATGGGACACCAGAGTTGAAGAGAAAGAGAGAGAAAAATGGATAAGTATCAAGATCTGAAAATAGAAATAAGAAGGATATGGGATATGCCAGTGGAATCGCACCATAACATAGGAGCACTAGGAACGATCCCAAGATCCCTGAAAAGGAATCTAGAAAAACTAGAGGCTGAAGTAGCTCCAGGAATCAGGCAGAAGAGTGTGATCCTAGAAACGGCCACACATAGTAAGAAAAGTGATGGACTTTCTAAAGAGGCAGGATGCAACCCGGAACCCCACACTATAAATACCACCCAGTCGAATTGGAGGACTGTGATAGAGCAAAATAATAATAATAATAATAATAATAATAATAATAATATAATAATAATAATAATAAGTGGTACGAGCACCAACCTGAAGGAGTAATAGAAACGATCAGGCAAGATCCTCAGATTAGTTGATACCTGCAAATAGACCAGACGTGATGTTGATTGACAAAATCAAGAGGAAAGTATCACTCATTGATGTCGCAATATCATGAGGCACCAGAGTTGAATAGAAAGAGAGGGAAAAAAAATGGATAAGTATCAAGACCTGAAAATGGAAATAAGAAGGAAAAGGGATATGCCAGTGGAAATTGTACCCATAATCATAGGAACACTAGGAACGATCCCAAGATCCTTGAAAAGGAATCTGGAAAAACTTGAGGCTGAAGTAGCTACAGGACTCATGCAGAAGAGTGTGATCCTAGAAACGGCGCACATAGTAAGAAAGTGATTGACTCCTGAGGAGGTAGGATGCAACCCGGAACCCCACACTATAAATGCCACACAGTCGAATTGGAGGAGTGTGATAGACAAAAAAAAAAAAAATATATATATATATATATATATATATATATATAGATATATATATATATATATATATATATATATATATATATATATATATATATATATATATATATCTATATATATATATATATATATATATATATATATAATAATAATAATAATAATAATAATAATAATAATAATAATAATAATAATAATAATAATAATAATAATAATAATAATAATAATAATAATAATAATAGACCTATAGACGGTAGAACTCGGTAGCAAAATAATCCAATTTTCCTATGCTAATTGAAACATACAAGAAAACTAACCTTGTAGGTAATATGTAAAATAAAAAAAAATCAATTTGATGTTCTTGTTATGTCTGCCCCATGAGCAACGAGTGTCTTAATTTTAGGTAATAATCTATAACAACTTCTCTTTCAAAATCTATACATCACAGAATACATTTAAAATGTTTAGCAATATAGCGCTTTGCGTTCAGAATTCTAAATTCCTGGCTGGGAGTTCTGTTCACTTTTTTCAACATTAATTAGATGGTTTGGGCGAGATATTTGTTCTCTCATTTGGGAGAGTATATTATGTAAATGTTTGACAGCATATTCCTTTCATTAGACACACAAGGCACACTTTACGTAATCAGGTTCACCCTTTTAGTCGAAGTGAAAAAACCTTTCCCCCAACCTCCCCAACCTCTCTCTCTCTCTCTCTCTCTCTCTCTCTCTCTCTCTCTCTCTCTCTCTCTCTCTCACACACACACACACACTAGAGATGAGGTTTCTCCTGTTACTATTTTTAGTGAATATTTTTGGAAAATTTCTCATCTGTGTTATTTTTTACTCTCTCTCTCTCTCTCTCTCTCTCTCTCTCTCTCTCTCTCTCTCTCTCTAAGACACACAGAAACACAAAATTTTCGGTTTTCAATAACTGTTTTATCTTAGCTTCAAGATAATTTATTGATTAATACCAAACATGTACACACGGAAAACCTAATCATGATATCTCTCTCTCTCTCTCTCTCTCTCTCTCTCTCTCTCTCTCTCTCTCTCTAACCTAAGTTTTTGTAAATAGTTTTGAGGCATAAAGAAGTATAAAAGTCACCAAGGAATAAAATCAAGAAACAAAATAAATATCCAATGGAGGAAAACAGAAGAGAATTGTGGCCGATCCCAGTGTCAAAGATTGAAGCCACATTCTGGGTAAAACAAAACTAGACCCGATGGCAATTGCCTGTGTCAGCAACTTCCACTCTGCGAAACTTATATTGGAGCAAACACGAAGTTTCTGCAGAATAATGAGAAAAAGAAACGATAACTATTACTCGCGTTATTAGTTGTTTTTGAACTCAAGGCAATAGTCTTTTTTTTATCTCGTTATGAGCGAAAGTTTGCTCAATTTTATGATAATAGTGGCGGACGGGTGGAATGTAGTTGTCGGGTGGATTGGAGCGCTGAATTCTGATTGGCTGGACGTCGGAGCTACTAACCCCGCATTTAAGACGTTGCGATCTTGTTTGCCTAATCAATGGGGTTGGATTAAGGAGTGTGCATCAAGCCCCCACCCCATCCCCCTTGGTCTGGCTGGTACGGCAGCCCGTACAGATAAGGAGATAAGCTCTCTCTCTCTCTCTCTCTCTCTCTCTCTCTCTCTCTCTCGTCACTTTGCACACGGAACCGGACGCAACATTGTCACCACCACTGGTCAACTCGCTAAATGTATCCTACCCTGGTTAAAATGGATAAGTATGAAGACCTGAAAGTAGAAATAAGAAGGATAAGGGTTATACCAGTGGAAGTTGTACCCATAATCATAGGAACAATAGGCACGATGTCAAGAACCTTGGAAAGGCATCTGGAAAACTAGAGGCTAGGAAGTAGTTCCCAGGACTTATGCAGAGGAGTGTGCTCCTAGAAACAGCGCACATAGTAAGAAGAGTGATGGACTCCTAAGGATTTTTTTTTTTGGGGCAGGATGCAACCCGGAACTCCACACTATAAATACCACCCAGTCGAATTGGAGGACTGTGATAGACCAAAAAACAAATGATAATAATAATAATAACTAGACTTTAACTGTCCAGGATTTGACGAACGTAAACTGCCCTTCAGCACAGATAATGTACAATGCAATTGAACTTGTATCTGCAGCCCTTACTTATTAGATTTTTCTTAAATCACAGAATATAACAAACATTTCATATATATATTTTTGGCTATATAAGGAGAGATCAGAGAGGTGACTTAAAAAATAAAAGGGTCCCAGAAGAGACATGCGCACTGAGAGAGAGAGAGAGAGAGAGAGAGAGAGAGAGAGAGAAGACTCAGTTACAGACCCAAAGGAAAAAGTTAATATACAGAGAGAAAAAGATAAAGACAGAAAGAAAGACAAACAAATACTAAGAGATATTGCTCACATGAATGGAAGATTATAAAATGGTTTGACCAAGAAAACTGAGAAACACACGGAAAAAGTATCACTGAAAGAGAGAGAGAGAGAGAGAGAGAGAGAGAGAGAGAGAGAGAGAGAGAGAGAGCGAGCACCGGAATTTACATCCTTGTAATCCATTATATATGCCAGCCAAAGCGGTTCCAGAAGTGTTTGCTCATTCCACAGAGCTCTTACCTTGTGGTAATCATAACATACCGAATTCTTGCCGCTTCCGCTTTGATGGAGAATGTTTATGAACGTTGCCAAGCAAATATTATGAACACTTTAGGTACACTCTTCTGGTTTATGCATTCTAAATGCTTCTCTTTCAGTTTGATGAGTTTTTGTGTGCGTACGAGTTTTTGAGAAGTGGGTTCTCTGTCAATGTCGAGCAGGTAATAATTCAATTTCGTATGCTCTGTATATATATATATATATATATATATATATATATATATATATATATATATATATATATATATATATCTGAATTCAGAGGTAGAGCGAATTATATATTAAAAGGACATTTGTAGCTAGCTATATATATATATATATATATATATATATATATATAATATATATATATATATATATATATATATATATATATATATATATAAATATAAATTATAAACAGTATTCGCTACTATCCACAGATATATATCTATGCATATATAAGTGTAATACACACACACTCATATATATATGTATATATATATATATATATCTATATATATATATATATATAGTATATATAGAAATATATATATATACAAAATATATATAATATCTAATTTCGCTCTACCTCGGAATTAATATATTTTCATATCTGAATTCCTAGGTAGAGCGAATTTAAATATTAAAGGACATTTTGTAGCTCGCTATATATATATATATATATATATATATATATTATATATATATATATATTATATATATATATATATTATATATATATAGCGAGCTACAAATGTCCTTTAATATTTAATTCGCTCTACCTATATAAAAAAAAAACCAAGCTTCATGAAACCCTTGAAATATGACTATGCAATATGGATGGTCTTATTTAAGAATGTAGTACAGTTCATTCAAACGCTTACTATTCAAATAAAAAAAACCCAGTAAATTCGATACACTACACACAGATATATATATATATAAATAGCATATATAGTATATATACATATACATATATAATGTATATACACACACACTCATATATATTATATATATATATATATATATATATATATATATATATATATATATATTATATATATATATTAAGCGAACTACAAATGTCCTTTAATATCTAATTCGCTCTACCTAGGAATTCAGATATGAAAATATATTAATTTCCAAAGTGTTGCGAATTAGATATTAAAGGACAGCTCGAATAATCCATATGGGTCACGGTGATGTGATAATTCATATATATATATATATATATATCTATATATATATATTATATATATATATATATATATAATATATATATATATATATATATATATATATATAGATATAGATATATATATATATATATGAGGGTGTGTGTATATACCTTTTCCAGTATTCCAGAGGCTGCTAGGATTCCTCTGCGATCTCCAAATAGCTGTGAATTCCATTCTCCTTCGTATACCTTTATTCTGAGCCTATTTTCCCGCCGAATCTTCTGGTTCACCCTTTCCAGGTTTTCATATATTCCAGTGAGCTCTGGACAACCGGCTTTCTTGCTGCTTTTATTAAGTCGTTTGTCATTCCAGATGGTCCAGAGGCTTTTCCATTTTTCATCTGGCCGACGACCCCTTTTAACCTCCTCAGCCCTTATGTTCTCTATTCATGCCTCCATAATGCCAGCGTCCTCGATTTCAAGTTCGTTTTCTTCATGCATAAGGATTTTCAGAACACTCCACCTGCTGTTCCGTCATCTATTTTCAACTTCATTTTTCATTCTCTTGGCTCCTCTGTCATGTCTTTTCCATCTTCTCTCAGTCACTTTGCTATTTTCTGTTTTCCCTCTGCTGTGTTGAGATTCTGATTCTGTTCATTTTACGTCTTCTCATTTGCCTTTGCTATCTGCCTCTTACCTCCCCTCCCCTCTTTTTTTCACTGTTTACAACTTCGCCCTCTTCTTTGCCTCCCGTCTGTCAGGACTTGAAGTCTCTTTGCTTTGATTCAATTGCACTTTGAACATTTCGATTCCACCGGCCTGGACCTCTTTCCCCATAAACCTTTTCCGATGTTATCCCCTTTCCTCTTGTCCCTTCTTTTTTATTCTTTCTTTCTGCTGCTTCAATTGATCTCGCTTTGGTGCTATTTATCCTGACAGTATTTGTTGAGTTGCACTTTCTTTAACTTTTTTCTCATATTCTTACAATGATTTGTCATTATATCAAAATCAGCTTGTGCTTCAGCTTCTACACACTTGTATGATCATCAGTTTCTTTCTGGTTTTTTCTCTATTTTTTTTATTCATTTTACCTATTATTGTTTCCTTTATTCCATTTCCTGATTCTTAGATTATCTTTCTTCAACCATCGAGCAATAGACATAAGCTCCCCAATCTTTAAGATCCTGTATCCTCTAAGCGTGAAGTAATCAAGTATTGGGTCAAATTAATATAAGTTGCTCTCGTTTATGGTAGGCAGGAGAGTAAGATGACTTTGGTTAGATTAGTTTAGACAATGCAAGGCTGACTAAAATTACGTTGTGTAAGGTATGGTTAGGGTAGCTTGGATAAAATCGTGTTAAGTTATGCACGGTAATGTTGGATTACCTTAGGCAAATATAATTAGGTAAGAAAGGCAGTGTCAGCTTGGTAGTTCTATTGCATGAATTGTTTAAATCGTTGGTCAGCAAAATTTTTAGCATAAGGACCACATAATGTTTTGCATACCTTTATGGGGCCCAGGGAAAATATGAGACATCAGTTTCACATATATTTTATTATTTCAAATTGAATTCAAACAAAGGAGAAATATTCAAAGTAAAAGTTTAAGAAACTGGGGATGGGAGATGACTGACCGCCTGCCACCACACTCCAGCTTCAAGTGACTGCCTTCTACTGGTCAAACTGGGATCTATCTGGCTTTTGAATATGAGCTGCGGACCGGATGAAATCGTGTAGCTTGCCGGAAGTAGTCCCCTGGGGGCCTTTGTGAGTAGACCCTGGTCGAAATTCAAGTCAGTTGCCACTTTTCCTCGCATCGTCAGTAAAGAAAGAAAAACAGTTAACCAGAAAAAAAGAATCATAAACCATTGTGAACCGACCAAACCAGCTCCCCCTCCCCCCTTCCCAAGCAGCCCCAACCCCCAATCAACATTTCTCATTCATGAGACCACATCCCATAGCTCACTTCATAATGAATGACGAGATATTATGACATACGCAAAACGCCTGCCGATGGAGCAATTGATACGAAGCGAGGAATTATTGATACACGAATTCGAAGCGCGTCGAATTTGCCTCTATTGATTAGAGAGAGTTTTATGCCCCCCCCCCCCCCCCCCCCCCCCCCCCCCCCCCCCCCCCCCCCCCCCCCCCCCCCCCCCCAATTAAAAAACCCCCCCAAACCCCCCCCCCCCCCCCCCCCCCCCCCCCCCCCCCCCCCCCCCCCCCCCCCCCCCCCCCCCCCCCCCCCCCCCCATTAACCGGCGAAACTCGCTCGCAATAAATCCAAAAGTAAACAATGTCGCTCTCCCGTGTTTGGGCCGATGCAGTGAACGCTGATTGAGAAAAGTTCGAACGACGCTAACTAGAACGTTCCAGTTGATCTCTTCAGGATTAATGCAACATTAGGGACTTTCCTCTGTGGCAATTGACCCTTAGCTGCGTAATCTTTCATTAGCATCCTTTCGCACGCTCACTGCCTCAGGTAGATGAGAGAAAAAAAAAATATATATATATATATATTAGTGTGACATAGAAACCACCAGCTGCTATTAATAGAAGAATCCGCATACTTTCTAAAAATCCACATACTTTCTGAAAATTCCCATACTTTCTAAAAATCCACATACTTTCTAAAAATCCACATACTTTCTAAAAATCCACATACTTTCTAAAACTCCACATACTTTAAAAAACCACATACTCCATCATACTTTCTAAAAATCCATACTTTCTAAAAATCCACATACTTTAAAAACATGCTTTCTAAAAATACATACTTTCTAAAAACCACATATTCTAAAAATCCATACTTTCTAAAAATCCCCATGCTTTCTAAAAATCCACATACTTTCTAAAAATCCACATACTTTCTAAAAATCCACATACTTTCTAGAAATCCCCATACTTTCTAAAAATCTACATACTTTCTAAAAATCCACATAGTTTCTAAAAATCCACATACTTTCTAAAAATCCACGTACTTTCTAAAAATCCACCTAGTTTCTAAAAATTAACATACTTTCTAGGTAATCCACATAGTTTCTAAAAATCCACATACTTCCTAAAAGTCCACATACTTTCTAAAGAAATTCACTCACTTTCTAAAAATCTCCCAGACTTTCTAAAACTATACATACTCTCTAAAAGTCCACACGCTGCCTCTTAAGTGTGGGTGTCAACACCGGAGGTGTAGCCCATTTGGCCCTTCGGAATTATATGTGGGTTTTTGATACATATATTCATTTTCCAGTTTGAAGGGTTTTTTCAAATACCCCTTATCTCTAGAGGGATTTCTCTTTCCAGTGCTTAATTGAGACAATTAAAGAGTGTTGGTATCAACTTCCATCTGACGCTGATAAAAAGAAATTGCTCGAGACTATCCTCTTTCAGCCTGTAAATAAATATTGAGGAAATGTTAAAACTTTTTTTCCTTGCCATGCAATTCAGGCAAAACCTTGGAAGATCGTATGACCGAACCTGTCTGAAATCGGTCGTTTTTTCTTTTCTGACGATCCGTCATTGACGTTACAACATGAATCATGTTTTCCAGTATTTGGTTGTTCGCTTCTGAGTCCAACTCCTATTTATTCCTAGTTGATTTTTAGTGTACTTAGGAAGCAGACCCTCTCTCAAGCATACTTTATTAAAAAGTAATGGCTACTTCAGCAGCATTACACTGTAGAGATTCTTCTCTATTTTGCGAATAGCGGCTTTTTCAGTGCTACTTAAACAGGCCAGTAGAGCGCCTATAGAGGTCATGGTAAAATACAGGGTCAAAATAGGTGTCTATATTTGAATTTTACAGATAAACTATGATACCATAGTCATCAAAGTCATTAACGATTCTCTCTCTCTCTCTCTCTCTCTCTCTCTCTTTCTTAAAGCGAGCTTTCGTCTGGAGCTGTCAGACATCCTCGGGCTGGAAGCTGAGGGTGTGGATGATCTTGGTGCGGGTGTCCGTCCTATATCTGTGGTTGACAGCAAGGGGTCTGCCCCATGCTTGTCTCCTATTGGCTGGTGCGGTGAGTCTTGTTTTCATTGGCTGCCTGAGCAGGTCTCAAGCCATTTCTCGAACCGATGGTTGCGTTGCAGCATATCCTGCAGCCGCCTGGACCCTCCTAAGCGGCGCTGTAACATTGATGGGCGTTGCGCTACGCTGTGGGACGTCACGGCTACTTTGATTTCCATCGGCTGCAGGAGTACCTCGTTCGGGGGCGCGTCATCCATAGAGTTGTCATGATCGTGGTGTCATTGTTAGTGGCAGGTCCTTCTCATACTCGTAGGGAGGAGAAATTCTTCCTGCGTCGTATTCAGTGAAGGTTTTATTTATTTGCTGGATGAGGAGCTCCTCCAGCAGGCGCAACCGACGGGCATCAGGGGCCTTCCCGATGATCTTCGTGTTCTTTATGATGACATCTCGGGAGATGGCCTCGTGATGTTTGGTGCGGGCGTGATTCTTTATAGCCCCTCTGGGCGTGGCACGAGAGTCTCTTCGACAGTCGCATGGTAGTCATACCTAGCGTAGGCGCCGCTGCATTTGCGGACTGGGCATGTATACTGGTACACTACATGCGTCTGCTTCAGGGGTTCTCGTACCTATTACATTATATTGCTGCATCTGGCGTTTTGCGTAAAGGCAGCATGTTCTGCCAAAGACTGTTGGCAACTCAATACCTTTCTCATGCATTCGAAATGGATTGGCGATGGTTTTTAATAATAAAAAGATTAACAAAATTCCTTTCATCTTATCATTTATATTATCAGAGCAACTAGGAGAGCAATATAATGGGAAAAAACTACAATTAAAAAATAAACTGTTCTACGCAACAAAGCATCTTCAAAATTCTCTTTGACGGGAATGTATATTTACAAAGTCAGCTAATTTTCTACTAAATACAAAGACGAAGAATAAAAACTTTAGC
>NC_061110.1:14858700-14891200 GCF_015104395.2 Macrobrachium nipponense | reverse complement strand
TGAAGGAATGATAACAGCGGCACAAGATAAGGCACCTAAAGAACCAAATATGTTCAAAGAAACGATAGACGGAAATAACATCTCTCCCCATATGTAGGAAGTGCAATACGAAAAATGAAAACCGAAAAAACCCCCATAGCAAGCGAATGACCCGGCACTTGCACAGAAACCAGTACAAAAGAAGGCATGATTCAGTGGCAAAAAGCCCTCCACTGGAGGCCTGTTCAAGAAACATCAGCTACCTTGCCAGTAATAAGGTGGTACGAGCACCACAATGAGGGAGTGATAGAAAACGATCAGGCAAAGATCCTCTGGGACTATGGTATCAGAACGGACGGGGTGATACGTGCAAACAGACCAGACGTGACGTTGATTGACAAAATCAAGAAGAAAGTATCACTCACTGATGTCGCAATACCATGGGACACCAGAGTTGAAGAGAAAGAGAGAGAAAAAATGGATAAGTATCAAGACCTGAAAATAGAAATAAGAAGGATATGGGATATGCCAGTGGATATCGTACCCATAATCATAGGAGCACTAGGCACGATCCCAAGATCTCTGAAAAGGAATCTAGAGAAACTAGAGGCTGAAGTAGCTCCAGGACTCATGCAGAAGAGTGTGATCCTAGAAACGGCAGACAAAGTAAGAAAAGTGATGGACTCCTAAGGAAGGCAGGTTGCAACCCGGAACCCCACACTATAAATACCACCTAGTCGAATTGGAGGACTGTAATAGAGCAAAAAAATAATTATAATAATAATAGTAATAATAATGATATTCTATGTACTACTGACTTGCAACAAGGAAAACTTCCTCGTCTGAGGTAATAATAATAATAATAATAATAATAATAATAATAATAATAATAATAATAATAATAATAATGTGGCGCCGTGGAGGAGTGGGTTAGATCGTCAATGGACTTAAGTAAAAGTTAAATTAAGCAAACATTGGGGCTGGTCAAGTCGTTGGATGGGTTTGTACCGCCCTCCTCGGCGTTGATTTCCTTGGGTAAAGGATCTTTACCCATAATTTTCCTCAGTCTTACTCAGCTGTAAATGAGTACCTATCCCTGATGGGGTAGGGTTTCAGCTATGGGTAAATAGCAAAAATCAGCAATGATGGAAAGAAATGAAAAATTAAACGACAACGACGTAAATGGAACCTCTGGCAACAGAGGAGCTTCGTCCGGCAACCAGGTAATCAACCCAATTGAAGGGGAAGACGGTCAGGTACTTGGAGGTCGTCATCCAGCAACTGACCACCACAACGACAGTAATCAACAGCCTGAGATTGTAGCTACAGAAGCAAAAAGGAAGAAATGGACAAGAGCAGAAAATAAGGAAATATGGAGCAACCCGACGGAGAGAGGATATAGAAAGAAGTTTGGTCAACATCTGGAATGAGAGGAATAAAACACCCCCCCACGAGCAGAGGCTGCCAGACCAAGTAAGGAACATAAGGAAAAAAAGAAAACTGCTCTCCCCACACCCAGAAAAAGAAGAACTGGAAACGGGAAATGTCACACGACAACGAATTACACAAGACGAACTGAGAGACCGATGCCACAGAAAGACGACAGGGATGATGAGGTATCAAACAACGACACACGAAGAAACACCGACGAAGTAACAGAGAGGACGGAATGGGGTAGAAAAGATTAGACAATGGATGGAGACCAGATACAGAGAGAACAAAGATCCCCCTCCATGAAAGCCTTACAACACAAGAAATTAAGGGAGAAAACTGTGAGGTCAATGAAATAATGGGCATAATACACACACAGTATCACAGAAACAAATAACTTGAATATGCAGGAGCAAGACTTAGTAGCAGAACTGATGGGGATTCGAACACCAACACTACCAGCCCACAACCAACCCAACAGAAACCCAAAACAGCAAACCTCCCTTGGAAAAGGCGCCTGAAAAAGCAAATCATGGGTGATGAGATATGACTTTGAGTAAACTGAAAGAGATGACAGAAAAAAAAAAAAGGCTAAGAAGCAAGAAAAACAACAAGGGAGAAACTCAACGAGAAATACAAAGTACAAGAGAGGGGACTAAACACACATAGAAGATGTAAAACAGAGGCTTAAGGCCAAAGCACATAAGATCCAACGGTACATGAACAGGAATAAGGGATACCAACAGAAAAAACTATTCGGAACCAACCAGAAAAGACTATACAGCCAACTAAGAGGAGAAGACAACCACCAAGAAATTCCTGAAGCCGAACCAAGTAAGAGACTCTCGGAAAACATATGGAGCAATCCGGTATCACACAACAAACATGCAACATGGCTCCAGGAAGTCAAGGAAGAAGAAACAGGGAGAATAAAGCAAAGATTCACAGACATCACGACAGACACAGTCAGACACCAACTAAAGAAAATGCCAAACTGGAAAGCCCCAGGTCCCGATGAAGTCATGGATACTGGCTCAAAACTTCAAGGCCCTACACCCACGAATAGCAGAACAACTCCAGCATTGTGTCTCAAATCACCATTCACCAAAATGGATGACCACAGGAAGAACATCCTTAGTACAAAAAGACAAGAGTAAGGGAAATATAGCCAGTAACTAAAGGCCTATCACCTGCCTACCAATAATGTGGAAGTTACTAACAGGTATCATCAGTGAAAGGCTATACAATTACCTAGAGGAGACAAACACCATCCTCCACCAACAGAAAGGCTGCAGAAGGAAGTGTAGGGGCACAAAAGACCAGCTCCTGATAGACAAAATGGTAATGAAGAACAGTAGGAGAAGGAAAACCAACCTAAGCATGGCATGGATAGACTATAAGAAAGCCTTCGACATGATACCCACACACAGGCGGTAATAGAATGCCTGAAAATATATGGGGCAGAGGAAAACTCCATCAGCTTCCTCAAAAATACAATGAGCAACTGGAATACAATACTTACGGCACACATAGTAAGAAAGGAGGCAGGTTGCAACCCGGAACCCCACACTATAAATACCACCCAGTCGAATTGGAGGAGTGTGATAGAGCAAAAAAAAAATAATGATAATAATAATAATTGCAATATTATTTCCTCAATAATAAGAAAAATAATAATAATAATAATTTTCCTAGAAGTATCTATTTTAGACAAATTCTGTTACATGAATAGATTTTACTTAATTCGGCCATTTTATGTAACAGAATAATAATAATAATAATAAATAATAATAATAATAATAATAATAATAATAATAATAATAATAATAATAATAATAATAATAATAATACAATAGCTGTTTCAACGGCATTTAATTTATATAGAATCTTCTCAATTCTTCTTATTATCTTTTTCTCGTCAGCATGTAGCTGGTGTATTAAGTTTCCTAAGGACATGTAAAGATTTCCATTTGTCTTAGGTTTATTCCTCTAACGTGTCGACAGCGCACAGGCAGTCATCTATGAGAGTTTACAGTACAGTGAATTAAGATACAGTTTACAAGTATTTATAGCATGCAAGGTCGTGTACAATCGGTGGGCGGGTCGGTGGGAACGGATTTTAATTGGTCGTTGGATGGAAACGAAATCTCCCCCTGAGGCGTTCTGACCTGCGTAGTTTGGACGGGGTTATTAGCGTCGGTTGGGTGTTGTTTGGGGTACCCACCTCTTGGGCGGCAGGCTGTACAATTGATATATCTTCCGCTCGTTCTCTCCCGCTTTCTCTCTCTACTTCTTCCGCTCTTTCTCTCTCTCTTGCTCTCTCTCTTTCTCTTTCTGCAATTCCCTCTCTCTCTCTCTCTCTCTCTCTCTCTCTCGTTCGCTCCTTCTAACGCTCTCTCTTTCTCTCTCTGCCTGCTCCTCTCTCTCTCTTTCTCTTTCTCTTTCTCTCTCTGTTTGCTCCTCTCTCTCTCTTTCTCTTTCTCTCTCTCTCTCTCTCTCTCTGTCTCTCCCCCCCTCGATCTCTCTCTCTCTCTCTCTCTCTCTCTCTGTCTCTCCCCCCTCGATCTCTCCTCTCTCTCTCGTGGATGTATACGTAGTCGGTTGGTTTCTTGCGCCATTTCTTCTTATGATGGTGGGGAGAAACTCTGTTTCTTTTACCGTGTTGATAGTCGGTTTTTTCTCTAATATATGTAAAGCTTCAAGATAACGTAGGCGTTTTCGGTCCGGTGCATGGTCAATAATTTCTATGTTCTTTATAAGCTCAGCTCTTTCTGGTCTCCTGTGTGTTTTTTTCCCTATAGTGAATGAAAATGGCCCCTTCTTGAAGATGACACGAGAGACGCTTGGAGAGTCTGGTAGTGGTCATCCCCGATATAAGAAATGGTGGCATCCATCCACCGAGCATGTGAATTCGTAGATGACACTCCTTCTCTTCAAAGACGTTTTCTGGGGGCGCCGGGTGTTTCTAAGAAGCAGCTGGCTGGTTTTTCATGCTTTTGTAATAAATTTAATGAGGCTAATTTTTATCACTTTCTGTAGTGGGGGAGACATTTTCACTGATTATTTTCCTTATAGCCTTTTCATCTTCCAAATATTTGTGGTGCATATGATTTTTATAAAATATTTTTATAGCTCCACTTTGGTCGTTAGTTACGGTCGTTCTTTCTTGGTGCCATTTATTTATGGAGTCCCTCGTTTGGCGTTCGGCCATACGGTTGAAAAGTTATTATTAATGAGAACTTGTGTAGACCTTTCGATTTCCCTGGTGGTTTCTCTCCATGTGGAACAGTGTGTAAGGGCGCGGCGGACGAAGGCCTCTACCACCGATCTTTTATACCTGTCTGGGCACTCGCTGGACCCATTAAGGCATAGACCCGGGTTTTGTGGGTTTCTTGTAAACCGTGGTGGTGTATCCCGTAGGGGTCTGCTGTACCCGAACGTCCAGGAAGGGTAGGGCACCGTCAAACGCTGCGTTCACACGTGAAGTGGAGGACGGAGCATTCTTCGAAGGTGTTTTTCTTAAAGTTTCAAGGTCCTCTTCTCTGTTAACTTTTATGAAGGTGTCGTCTATGTAGCGGTAGTATTGGGGTGAGGACAGGGGATCTTATTGAAAACTCTTTCTTCGACGACACTCATGTAGAAGTTGGCAAATAGAACCCCTAATGGGGATCCCATTGCCACGCCGTCAATCTGGCAATAAAGATGTCCTCTGTGGGTCGTGAATGGTGCCTTCTTGGTACATATTTCAAGGAGGGATTTTAGGGCTTCCTCGGGGATGTTCAAAGCCTGTGTCTCCTCACATCTGTATACTCTGTCGAGGATGAAAAGGCTATAAGGAAAATAATCAGTGAAAATGTCTCCCCCACTACAGAAAGTGATAAAATTAGCCTCATAATTTATTACAAAAGCATGAAAACCAGCCAGCTGCTTCTTAGAAACAACCCGGCGCCCCAGAAACGTCTTTGAAGAGAAGGAGTGTCATCTACGAATTACATGCTCGGTGGATGGATGCCACCATTCTTATATCGGGATGACCACTACCAGACTCTCCAAGCGTCTCTCGTGTCATCTTCAAGAAGGGGCCATTTTTCATTCACTATAGGGAAAAAAAACACAACAGGAGACCAGAAAGAGCTGAGCTTATAAAGAACATAGAAATTATTGACCATGCACCGGACCGAAAACGCCTACGTTATCTTGAAGCTTTACATATATTAGAGAAAAAACCGACTATCAACACGGTAAAAGAAACAGAGTTTCTCCCCACCATCATAAGAAGAAATGGCGCAAGAAACCAACCGACTACGTATACATCCACGAGAGAGAGAGGAGAGATCGAGGGGGGAGATGACAGAGAGAGAGAGAGAGAAGAGATCGATGGGGGGCGAGACGAGACAGAGAGAGAGAGAGAGAGAAAGAGAAAGAGAGAGAGAGGAGCAAACAGAGAGAGAAAGAGAAAGAGAAAGAGAGAGAGAGGAGCAGGCAGAGAGAGAAAGAGAGAGCGTAGAAGGAGCGAACGAGAGAAGAGAGAGAGAGAGAGAGGAAGGAACTTGCAGAAAGAGAAAGAGAGAGAGCAAGAGAGAGAGAAAGAGCGGAAGAAGTAGAGAGAGAAAGCGGGAGAGAACGAGCGGAAGATATATCAATTGTACAGCCTGCCGCCCAAGAGGTGGGTACCCCAAACAACACCCAACCGACGCTAATAACCCCGTCCAAACTACGCAGGTCAGAACGCCTCAGGGGGAGATTTCGTTTCCATCCAACGACCAATTAAAATCCGTTCCCACCGACCCGCCCACAGATTGTACACGACCTTGAATGCTATAAAATATTGTAAACTGTATCTTAATTCACTGTATTGTAAACTCTCATAGATGACTGCCTGTGCGCTGTCGACACGTTAGAGGAATAAACCTAAGACAAATGGAAATCTTTACATGTCCTTAGGAAACTTAATACACCAGCTACATGCTGACGAGAAAAAGATAATAAGAAGAATTGAGAAGATTCTATATTAAATAAATGCCGTTGAAACAGCTATTGTATTCAATGCTACTGCCCTCAGAGAAGGCCTGCTTCCTAATAATAATAATAATAATAATAATAATAATAATAATAATAATAATACAAAGTACAAGAGAGGGGACTAAACAACACAATAGAAGATGTAAAACAGAGGCTTAAGGCCAAAGCACATAAGATCCAACGGTACATGAACAGGAATAAGGGATACCAACAGAAAAAACTATTCGGAACAACCAGAAAAGACTATACAAGACCAACTAAGAGGGGAAGACAACCACCCAGAAATTCCTGAAGCCGAACCAAGTAAAGAGACTCTGGGAAAACTTATGGAGCAATCCGGTATCACACAACAAACATGCAACATGGCTCCAGGAAGTCAAGGAAGAAGAAACAGGGCGAATAAACAAAGATTCACAGACATCACGACAGACACAGTCAGACACCAACTAAAGAAAATGCCAAACTGGAAAGCCCCAGGTCCCGATGAAGTCCATGGATACTGGCTCAAAAACTTCAAGGCCCTACACCCACGAATAGCAGAACAACTCCAGCATTGTATCTCAAATCACCATGCACCCAAATGGATGACCACAGGAAGAACATCCTTAGTACAAAAAGACAAGAGTAAGGGAAATATAGCCAGTAACTACAGGCCTATCACCACCTGCCTACCAATAATGTGGAAGTTACTAACAGGTATCATCAGTGAAAGGCTATACAACTACCTAGAGGAGACAAACACCATCCCCCACCAACAGAAAGGCTGCAGAAGGAAGTGTAGGGGCCCAAAAGACCAGCTCCTGATAGACCAAAATGGTATGAAGAACAGTAGGAGAAGGAAAACCAAACCTAAGCATGGCATGGATAGACTATAAGAAAGCCTTCGACATGATACCACACACATGCTAATAGAATGCCTGAAAATATATGGGGCAGAGGAAAATACCATCAGCTTCCTCAAAATACAATGCGCAACTGGAATACAATACTTACAAGCTCTGGAATAAGACTAGCAGAGGTTAATATCAGGAGAGGGATCTTCCAGGGCGACTCACTGTCCCCACTACTCTTCGTAGTAGCCATGATTCCCATGACAAAAGTACTACAGAAGATGGATGCCGGGTACCAACTCAAGAAAAGAGGCAACAGAATAACACCATCTGATGTTCATGGACGACATCAAGCTGTATGGTAAGAGCATCAAGGAATAGATACCCTAATCCAGACTGTAAGGATTGTATCTGGGGACATCAGGATGGAGTTTGGAATAGAAAAATGCGCCTTAGTCAACATACAAAAAGGCAAATAAGTAAACGAGAACTGAAGGGATAAAGCTACAGATGGGAAGCAACATCAAAACACATAGATGAGGGACAGGATACAAATACCTGGGAATAATGGAAGGAGGAGATATAAAACACCAAAGAGATGAAGGACACGATCAGGAAAGAATATATGCAGAGACTCAAGGCGATACTCAAGTCAAAACTCAACGCCGGAAATATGATCAAAGCCATAAACACATGGGCAGTGCCAGTAATCAGATACAGTGCAGGAATAGTGGAATGGACGAAGGCAGAACTCCGCAGCATAGATCAGAAAACCAGGAAACATATGACAATAAACAAAGCACTACACCCAAGAGCAAATACGGACAGACTATGCATAACACGAAAGGAAGGAGGGAGAGGACTACTAAGTATAAGAGGGCTGCGTTAACATCGAAAACAGAGCACTGGGGCAATATCTGAAAACCAGTGAAGACGAGTGGCTAAAGAGTGCATGGGAAGAAGAACTAATAAGAGTAGACGAAGACCCACAAATATACAGAGACAGGAGAAAGACAGAAAGAACAGAGGACTGGCACAACAAACCAATGCATGGACAATACATGAGACAGACTAAAGAACTAGCCAGCGATGACAATTGGCAATGGCTACAGAGGGGAGAGCTAAAGAAGGAAACTGAAGCAATGATAACAGCGGCACAAGATAAGGCCCTAAGAACCAGATATGTTCAAAGTACGATAGACGGAAATAACATCTCTCCCATATGTAGGAAGTGCAATACGAAAAATGAAACCATAAACCACATAGCAAGTGAATGCCCGGCACTTGCACAGAACCAGTACAAAAAGAGGCATGATTCAGTGGCAAAGCCTCCACTGGAGCCTGTGCAAGAAACATCAGCTACCCTGCAGTATAATAAGTGGTACGAGCACCAACCTGAAGGAGTGATAGAAAACGATCAGGCAAAGATCCTCTGGACTATGGTATCAGAACGGATAGGGTGATACGTGCAAAGACAGACCAGACGTGACGTTGATTGACAAGTCAAGAAGAAAAAAGTATCACTCATTGATGTCGCAATACCATGGGACACCAGAGTTGAAGAGAAAGAGAGGGAAAAAATGGATAAGTATCAAGATCTGAAAATAGAAATAAGAAGGATATGGGATATGCCAGTGGATATCGTACCCATAATCATAGGAGCACTAGGCACGATCCCAAAGATCCTGAAAAGGAATCTAAAAAAGCTAGAGGCTGAAGTAGCTCCAGGACTCATGCAGAAGAGTGAGTCCTAGAAACGCACACATAGTAAAAGAAGAGTGATGGACTCCTAAGGAGGCAAGATGCAACCCGGAACCCCACACTATAAATACCTCCCAGTCGAATTGGAGGACTGTGATAGAGCAAAAAAAAATAATAATAATAATTTGGTAGAAGTCCCTCTTTAGACAAATTCTGTTCAATAAAAATAATTTGCTGATTTCGGCCATTTTATTTAACAGAATAATATAATAATAATATCAATAATAATAATAATAATAATTATAATAGTAATAATCATCATCATCATCATCATAATAATAATGATAATTTGGTAGAAGTCCCCCTTTTAGTCGAATTATGTTAAATGAAAAGATTTTACTTAATTCGGCTATTTGATTTAACACAATAATAATAACAACAATAATAATAATAATAATAATAATAATATTTTCCTAGAAGTCCCTATTTTAGACAAATTCTGTTGAATGAAAGAATTTGCTTAATTCGTCCATTTTATTTAACAGAATAATAATAATAATAATAATAATAATAATAATAATAATAATAATAATAGTAATAATATTAATAATAATAATAATGTGATTCCCTATGTACTCTAAGGCTTTACTCAGGGAAATGATAGCGCAATGTACGTGGAATCTTCATTGGCGTCGAGTCTCAGAAACCGCCTTTATTGGCCAGAATTACATTTTGCTACTTCATCTTTTCTCTCGGCTTCAGCTTTCCCCACCCCCCAACCCCACCCCCCTTCTCCTCTCCCTCAGGCAATGTCCTCATCTGTGATTCCGGATGTCGATGATCTTATTGGTTTATCCCGTCCTGAAATACCATCTCTCTAATGGTCTCCTCTTCTTGTTCTGTTCCTTCCCTCGGGGCAATCTTTTTTCTGTTTTTATCTCGCTGTTTTATTCGTCTCTCTAACACCCTCTTCGATGTTGGTCATGTTGTTTTGCTCCTACCAACAACACAGTATTGTTAAGTTTTTCATATTGTCGTGCGTTGATGCTTCTTCTATCTGAAGCGTTTCTTGCAACTTACGGTCTAGCATCTTACCGTTGCCTTTTTACTTCATATATCCGTAACTTAACACTCGACGCTGCTATGCAGATGTTTCTTGATGTGAGACAAATCTTTGCAATTATTTACTTCTTCGCAACATGATCTTGAATGTTTCTATTTTTTCATGTCTACAACACAGATCTAGAGACACTTTTCTTAGCGTTTAGGCTTTTCCTTCAAAAAAAGCTCATTGTGATTCACTAGTGGATTTCTCTCTTTTGCAACAAAACTTTGGTTAGTCTTCTTTCTCTTTTTCTCTACGATAACTCAAAATTCTTATCTATTATCCTTTTTTACACAAGTTTGTGTGAGTAGTTCTATAATGTTACTAAAGGAAAGGCGATAAAAACGAATTATTAGGCCACTCCAAATGTTTATCTCATTTTTATTTTGTACATTGAAGTTCTTGAAAAACCTTTAGATGTTAATTACTTTCACTGTAATTTAACAATTTATATTCAAATACTTTGCTACTCAAAAAAGAAATACTCTGAATATAGTCTTCCCTCATGGTGACTTTCCTTCACTTTATGACAGATATCCTTCGACTTCTAATGATTTTTTGTGTGTGTGGAGACAGAGAGAGAGAGAGAGAGAGAGAGAGAGAGAGAGAGAGAGTGAGAGAGAGAGAGAACTATGAACTTGTGCAATTACTCGCCAAAGAAGGAAAAGTCCATTGTAAATGTTCCTTCACTTTCATCCCAAACCAACAAATAACAAGATAGAAAAAGACGATTTTCTTCAGGATGAAATCAATTATCAGCCAAAGCCTAACTCATTGAACCCATTTCTTTCTCAAAATGAGGTCCTTTTCTGTCTCAATCTTTTCTATGGAAATAGGAGACCGATTTTCTAATCCATTCCCCCAATAATGCGACTGGCTAATCTACCAACGGAAGGACAGTTGGCCAATCATGAAAAAAGAATTTTAAGAACAAAAATATTTTTCCAGAATGATGAATTCTGTTTATAAAAAAATACTCGAAGACGAAAATTTCTATATGTGAAGAAACATTCACTACCATGATTTCAAAGTTTGAATAAGGATCTCTTTCTAGAAGCAGGACGTGTAGATATCTTAAAAATATTAGAAAATGTTTAAAAGTAAATATTAGACAAGATATAAAACGATCAATATTAGAAAAAAATTTTAAAGATTTTGAAAATCTACATATTTTTTTTTAAATCAGACGTTAAAATAGTTTGAAACCCCGCTTTCATTATTATTATTATTATTATTATTATTATTATTATTATTATTATTATTATTATTATTATTATTATTATTATTATTATTATTATTATTATTATTATTATTATTATTATTATTACTGAAAGATATTGCCAGATCAGCTACATAACTTGTAAATAATCTTCTATGTTTTTTTCTAATAACTGCTTTCACTCTACTATTACAACTGGCGAGTATCAATACTGGTTTGAAAGAGGGTCTCCTTCCAATATCATTATTATTATTATTATTATTATTATTATTATTATTATTATTATTATTATTAATTCTTTAAACTTCTTATTAATCAAACTTATTATTTCAGTGACACGTATTTCAAAATAATGTGGTTACTTTCCATACTAGTTCCTGGAGGAAGAGCTAAAAATATAATAAAATAATACGAATAAACAAATAGAAATTTAAAAGGACGATACATCTCAGGATTTGGATTCTGCCTGGTTGTGGAACGTATTGTAGCCGATCTGTTTAATGGAAGGAAGCTGGATGTCTGGGCCCTGATTGAACCAACAAAGAAAGCGCAATGAGCGCACAAGAATAGGAAGGAGTAAGAGTGGCGGAAGTGTCTGAAAGGTGTGGAGACAGGGAACGCGAAGAGCGTTTGATACTGAATAGACTCTGGGAAGTTGTTGAAGAGTATGCATGCGTTAGCTCGAGATTTTCATAGGTAAGATTGAGCAAGAGATGAGGAGTTTTTGAGCCAGGACTGAAAGAACTACAGTGAAAGAGAATCTGTTTTTGGAGAATTTTAATCTGTGCTTTCTTGGTTTGTAGAAGGGAAAATGGTGGTGTAACCGGTGATTTGATTGCGAGTGTATGCGACTGAGTAAGAAATGGAGGCGTGAGTTGAATGGAATATAGAATTTATAGCGTCGTTGCTAATCACGAGTTCCTGGTGTAAGTGAATGAAATCTTATGTAAGTTATGTTTGACAAGTGGCATACGTCTCAGGAATTCGCCTCCCGTTCCTAATGTTATTAATCCAGGGGGTTTTCTTGTGCGTGACATCGCATATATCTTGCTTGCGACATTCTGACAAATTGCTCTGGGAGGCTACTGGAAAGGGATCCAGGTTCATAGGCTGCAGCTTTGGTAATTTCCGGTCCTGTTCTTATTACATTTTCGCCAACGGAAAATCAGTTTATGACCAAATTTTGTCTTTGTATTTGTGTGAAAAAAGGTTCACTGAATAAACTGATTAACGGTACATATATTATATATATATATATATATATATATATATATATATATATATATATATATATATATATATATATAAGAACAGGACCGTCAATTACCAAAAGCTGCAGCCTATTGACCTGGATCCCTTTCCAGTAGCCTCCCACAGCAATTTGTCAGAATGTCGCAAGCAAGATGTATTTATATGTATATATGTATATATATATATATATATATATATATATATATATATATATGTGTGTGTGTGTGTATATATATATATATATTATACATATATATACATATGTATACATATATGTATATATATGTATATATATATATATATACATATATGCATACAGAAAAAAAAATCATCACAAGCCTCATTGATATTCCATTTGCGAAAATGATAAGAATAGGACGCGAAATTGCCAGGCTGCATAGCCTATGAACCTGGATCCTTTTGAAATAGCCTCCCACAGCAATTTTCAAAAATATCGCTACCAAAATATATGCAGCATCACGCACCGCAGAACCCCCGGAATGAATAGCACTCGGGATGGGAGGGCGGGAGAGCCGAAATGAAATAACGTACTGTATATCTGATATCGTCCAATTGCAAGAGGCGAGCGCTCTGTCGTGGACTCACGATTACCAGAGGTTTAGAAAAGAGGATGATCGGTTGAACCTCCTAAT
Organism: Macrobrachium nipponense; assembly: GCF_015104395.2. Lineage (NCBI taxonomy): Eukaryota > Metazoa > Arthropoda > Malacostraca > Decapoda > Palaemonidae > Macrobrachium > Macrobrachium nipponense. The sequence continues at coordinate 14,878,009 of NC_061110.1, read as the reverse complement.
TCATTACAATATATTCAGGGTAAAGGGCTAAGTTATACAGTGAATATGATTTCCAGCATTTTTTAACTTTTATTTTATTTTTCCGTCGTGGCTAACTATTTTATTAACGAATTATCAATTAAAGCATTTTTTTTCTAATTGTCAAAATTCATTATATTGTAGCCCTGAATATATATATATATATATATATATATATATATATATATATATATATATATATATATATATATATAGTATATATATATATATATGCGCGTATGTGATACGTACGTAAGTATGTATGCATATAATCTATATAACATTATTCATTAGACAGTAATAATCACATGACACATACGAAAATTCCTATCCATATGCCGGCAACCCACATGCAGTTATGTCTGTACTTACATTCATACTGAGTTTGTGGTTTTTTTAATATATATATATATATATATATATATATATATATATATATATATATATATATATATCTATATATCTATATATCTCTATATATATTAGATATCATATATATATATATATATATATATATATATATATATATTATATATATATATATATATATAGATATATCTATATATATATATCTATATATAGATATATATATTATATATATATATATATATATATATATAAATATATATATATATATCTATATATATATATATCTATCTATATATCATATATATATGTATATATATGATATATATATAGATATATATATATAATATATATATATATTATCTATCTTGTTATTATATTGATATATATATATATATATATTATATATATATATATATATATAATTATATATATATATATATATATATATATATATAGATATATATATATATATATATATATATATATATATAGATATATATATATATATATATATATATATATATATATATATATATACATATATATATATATATATATATCAATATATATAGATATATACTATATCTAACTATATATATATATATATATATATATATATATATATATATATATATATATATCTATATATATATATATATATACTATATATATATGATATATATATATATATTATATATATCATAACCCATACATACGTCTATATACTTCTTATACTTTTACACACATTCAGTGACGGTCATTGCGTGTTATTTGCCATTTTCCTTAAAGAAATCATTTCCTCAGCCAATTTACGTAATCGAATAAACGTACGACAACGAACAGTTTATGTAATTGATAAAATTTCAAATTTAAGTTGATCATTACTGTAATAACTCCTTTTTAGATTCTCATTCAGTAAAGAAAGGGCAGTTTATTATGATGGTCAACTATTAACAAATTTTCACAAAAAGATTTCTTTGACTTGTCTCCTTCCTTCCAATGCCGCCTCTTCATTTATTTTTTTTTGTTTGGTGAATATATTCCACGAACCCATATTCAGAAATTCATTGGACAATAAAACTTCGAAAATATTATGGTCCTACTTTTATTGGTTATAACAAACCACGAGGGATTACAGTTGTGGCTACGCAACCATTTCCTTTCCTAAGTGCATCACAGTTGTCTCGCCAACAAAATAATACATTTTAAAGTTTCTTTTTTCTTTTCTTTTTTTGTCTTTTATTGAGATTCCTTAACTTTTTGAACAAGGAGATAAGACATGAAACCAGCTAATACATCATTGTATATGCAATTGCTATCTTTGTTTCAACTTGATCTGCAGCTTCAAAAGAACCACGGATTGGAAAACAAATATATTCTGAAAGTTCACATACTTTCTAAAAATCCCCATACTTTCTAAAAATCCCCATACTTTCTAAAAATACCCATACTTTCTAAAAATCCCCATACTTTCTAAAAATCCCCATACTTTCTAAAAATCCCCATACTTTCTAAAAATCCACATACTTTCTAAAAATCCCCATACTTTCTAAAAATCCCCATACTTTCTAAAATTTTATCCACATACTTTCTAAAACTCCACCATTTTCTAAAAATCCACATTCTTTCTACAAATTACCCTACTTTCTAAAAAAATCCCATATTTTCTAAAATTCCACATACTTTCTAAAATTCCACATACTTTCTAAAAATCCACATACTTTCTAAAAATCCACATACTTTCTAAAATTCCACATACTTTCTAAAATTCCACATACTTTCTAAAATTCCACATACTTTCTAAAATTCCACATACTTTCTAAGAATCCACATACTTTCTAAAACTCAGCATACTTTCTAAGAATTCATATACTTTCTAAAACTCCACATACTTTCTGAAAATCCCCATACTTTCTAAAAATCCGCATACTTTCTAAGAATCCATACACTTTCTAAAACTCCACATACTTTATAAAAATTCACGTACTTTCTAAAAATCTCCCAAACTTTCTAAAAATATATGTACTTTCTAAATATCCACATACTTTCTAAAAATCCACATATTTTCTAAAAGTCCATAAGCTGCCTATGAAGTGTGGGTATCCACACCGGAGTTGGAGACCATATGGCCCTTTGGAACTGTATGTGGGTTTTTTATATATATTTATTTTCCAGTTTGTGGGTTTTTTCAAATACCCCTTATCTCAAGAGGGATTTATCTTTTCAGCGCTTAATTCAGACAATTGAAGGGTGTCGGTATCAACTTCCATCTGACGTTGATAAAAAAAAATTGCTTCAGACTATCCTCTTTCAGCCTGTAAATGAATATTGAGGAAATGTTAAAACTTTTCTTTTCCGTGCCATGCAATTCAAGCAAAACCTTGGAAGATCGTATGACCGAACCTGTCTGAAATCGGTCGTTTTTCTTTTCTCACGATCCGTCATTGACGTTACAACATTAATCATGTTTTCCAGTATTTGGCTGTTCGCTTCGGAGTCCAACTCCTATTTATTCTTAGTTGATTTTTTATCATAATGGACTCGAGAATTTAATCACTCAAACCAGGAATCCGTTAGAGAAAAGGAAATGGCTTAAACTCTTCAAGTGAGTGCTAATGAAATAATCCCTTTTCTCCAAAATGTTTCAGTGGTTAGGATAACTTTACACTCACTCGCTGCGATTGACTAACACTAACAGGCTTTCCTGCAAGTCTATAATATGCCCTTTCATCGTTGATGTTATTTTTCATTTCCAATTTCCCTTACTGACCCATTGTATGCATAATAATTTCCTTTGTTATAAATTCCGGAATCTAGGTCAATATATTTTCCAAGAGGTTAACAAGTCGTAGAACATCACCGATGAAAAGTTTACAAACAATTTCTTAATAATAATATTCAGAGTATTCAATAACTGACCTCTTTATTGCACCAAGGTCGTTAAGTGGGGACAGCACGGTAAAGCCAGCTCCTATATCTTCTTGAATACAAGAATAAAGATTCGACCTCCTCATGCCAATATGAAATTCATTATTTAATTTTCCTTCTTTTCATCGTTCACGCAACTTTGCTTTGAAGTTCGTACAATGTTTACGTTCCATTATCATATCCCAGTTATTTAAGAACGTATCCTCGTAATTTATAAACACTACGCTCGTTACACGAAAAATATTGTACGCCTTCCCATTCAGCCACTGGTTCTGCTTTAAGCGTTCATAGATTTATTACCGGCTGCTAAATCCTTCATTCAATATCCGTTTTGCCAATCGAGTGATGAATTGCTAGATATGAAGGGAGAGGAAATTTACAACATAGGCTTAAATATCTTAAGCTTTCGGTTGATGGAGGACTACCTCGTATTGCAAGGATCTTGGGAACAGCTCCGGTTCAAAATACACACTATATATAATTGTCATAATTGTAATACCAACATGAGAAGGATCTTAGTTTTTGTATAGGTATATATCAATCTACGTTTTAATTCTGTATTCTCAAAGAAACTTATCAAACTTACATTAACACCTTATTTCAACACAGTGGATGAGCTTCTCTTCACGGAAAGGTATTTTGGTATTTTTATTATATTGCAGTGATGGTATATACGAGGAACGCTGATAAGAATTTGGTAATTGAAAGATAAGTAGATAAAAACCGACAAATACACAATTAATGACAGAATACGGGGATTTGCCCGAAAAGAAGAGATGAACACCGTCGGAAAGACAGAGAAATAAGGAATATCTCGTCTTTCTCATGACAATAAGACCCAAAATGGCTAACGGAAAGAAACGCATAAACGCTCACATAAGGAGAGAGAGAGAGAGAGAGAGAGAGAGAGAGAGAGAGAGAGAATTTTGGTGTAATCCACGAATACTTACATTAAAGTGGTCCACAGTAATTAAGGACTTCAGAGAGAGAGAGAGAGAGAGAGAGAGAGAGAGAGAGAGAATCTGTCTCGTCATTTACCATTTTACGGAGGAAGGGAAGAAGTGGCCTGGAAGTGACTGCACATTTCTGGTGGCGCTTAAATGTGTGGTAATCATAACATACCGGATCCACCGAGAACCCATAAGAGCCCGTAGATATAAGAGAACCTCAGCCGCTCTGCAGAAGCGTAGCCGAGCAAATATTATGAACGCTCCAGGTACACTGTCGTCGTCCCAGCACATCAGAAGGGCCTTCTTCAGCTTGATGAGATTTCGCCTCGTGTGGGAGTGTGAGCCAAGCGTCCGTGTGAGGCAGTAATGGCCAGGGAAATGTGTCCTTGATAGATAAATCCAGGGTTTGAACCTCAGCAAGGCTGAAATCGTTTCCGATCTGATCGATTTGTGAAAATTCGGCTGTACATAGATCCAAGCGCTGGGGCACTGCCTTCCATTCAGCTCCCAAGACAGTAAGAAGAAGGGGATCGAGCGGTTGGACAGCAAGACAGAAGAGAAGGGGCGGGAATGGAGGTAAAGTAAAAGGCTAAAAAGTGGATGCAGCCAGGAGTCGAAGGGACACTGCAAACAACCTTTAATATTACCTACAGTGCGCCACATGAGGTGCGCTGATCCACTACCCAGCTTATAGGGTGAAACTGTTTCTGAAAATTCCGATGAATTTTACTTTGCCCTTTTCTGATGCTAGAATTGAATCATGCACCTGGTAGGAAGTCTACTGTGGTTGGTTGCATCCACGGGAGGTGAAAGGGCATGGAGATAGGGCCCTAATCCCAAAATACCCGGGAAATCAGAAGGGAATGCCCCTTGCAATACCTTCCAAAGCCGCCCTTTGATAGGAAAAACTAGTTGGAGAGCGTCAAAGAGCAATGAATATTTTTCCTTAGGACTCCAAGACTTCGCTAAAGAACTTCAAATTCATTCCTCTTATTTATCACTTGTTCCATTGCTGCCACGGGATATTATCAAAAGCGTTTGATCATCTCCCCCAATCAATTAAGAGTCTGGCTCAGTTAGCATAAATATTCACTGGTGGACAAAGGAAAAATCGCAGCTAAACGTTTAAGAATCGACTCACATTATATTCTGTAGCTTCTCCTAGTTATAATGGTTTAAGTGCTTTAACCCTTTTAGTGTCATTCATTGGCTATTTTTAGACTGTTATTTAAAGCTGAATGTAGGGATATTTTCATATATTAACGTAAATATGAAAATCTACCGGACATCATGATTTCTTTCATATTTCTCTGAAGTTGGATCTCGAGGCTTTGTAGTGAAAAGCGTATCCAAAGAAGAGCAAAGAATTCGAGAAGTTAAGAGGACATTGGGGCTATTACATTTATATTTGCTGCATCTGGCGTTTTGCGTAAAGGCAGTATGTTACGTCAAAGACTGTTGGCAACTCAATACCTTTCTCATGCATTCGAAATGGATTGGCGATGATTTTTAATAATAAAAAGATGAAAAAAATTCCTTTCATCTTATCATTTATATTATCAGAGCAACTCAGAGAGCAATATAATGGGAAAAAAACTACAATTAAAAAATAAACTGTTCTATGCCACAAAGCATCTTCAAAATTCTCTTTGACGGAAATGTATATTTATAAAGTCAGCTAATTTTCTACTAAAGACAAAGAAGATGAAAAAGAATTTTAGCGATGATGTCTATGACAAAAGAACATCTTTATTCTTTACTTTTGGGGCGGAGTGTCCATATCTTATTGGGATTTGATGTTTTAGTAAATGTATTACTCATATCGTTAAGAAGAGTCTAATATGTTTATTTTCGACTGAAAGTTCCATTCTTTAGGTATACAAGACCCACTTTCCAAAATTAAAGAGAACATAAAGACCAATATATTTCTTACAATACATAGCCGGCTAAAGTAAACACCTCTCTCTCTCTCTCTCTCTCTCTCTCTCTCTCTCTCAGACACACACACTACACACAAGGACACATACACATAAAAAACTTTAATTTGCTCGAGAACTGTTATTCTAGCTAATTTGAGCTTCTAAAATGATATAGTGATTATCATGTCCCATATACTTCTAACAACTCATAACAAGCTGATGTGAGTCTTTCTATCTCTATCTCTCTCTCTCTCTCTCTCTCTCTCTCTCTCTCTCTCTCTCACACACACACACACACACACACACACACACACACACTCATATATAACAGATTTTCTTGGCGTGAACGCTGATACTCTTGTTTATTACCGCTACCAAAATGATATAATGATTAACACTGTCGCCTCCAACATGGAAAGTTTTTCTCGAATATATACATTTTTTGAAGGACAGAAAAAAAGACAAAAAAAACTGACATGAAACGGAATACGAAGTCGCCATAATCCACATGATATTCCAGTGGTCGGAAAGTTAAATGTGTCAACAGGAATAGCAGATTTAATGGAATCCAGGAATCCAGGAATTCCATTGATTCCACAGTAAGCAAAACTAATTTCGGCCGAAATTCCTTAAACGAGAAAGCCACTGGAGAACTGGATTATGAATTCTTAAAAAGAATACAGCAATAACAAGAAAAATGTAATGTTTGCATTGTCAGTGATTTAAAGATTTATTGATTTGTTATTTGTGCGAGCAATAATAGTAAAAATGAATCAGGATAACTGTTTAAAAATCTCATAATCGCATTAGTCAACAAAATGGTACCAGAATCCATATTGGTGTCAGTGGTCAGGTCGGCAAGGTGACCTCGTCGTGATTATGGCATCACAGGTTCGTTTCCCACTACCGGACATCATGATTTCTTTCATATTTCTTTGGAGTTGGATCTCGAGGCTTTGTAGTGAAAAGCGTATCCAAAAAAGAGCAAAGAATTTGAAAAGTTAAGAGGGCATTGTGGCTATTATATTTACATACGTATCTAGTAAAAATGATCAGTAGATTCCGCATATACACTGATAAAAAAAATATAACAACACGAGAGATTTCGACGACAAGCTAGGATTCTCTTTCTCAATCTGACTAAAACAGTAAAGTAACAATTTGATGGTGACTCACTGGATTACTCAGACTGGGGATCACTATTGAGCAGATTCTCGAAAGCTCTCGTTTTGTGTGTGAGTAAGACGAGGCCCGCACTAATACCTATATGACAAAGAGCAACATCTGTTTGCGTTAGATGAGAAATACTTCGGTTTCTTTTGCAAGTACTAACATATTGGCTGCGGCTTCACGGTACTGTTGCTTATAGGAAGTGTCGCGGTGGAGATTATTTGAGAAATTGTAACGCTTCCGTTTAAGAACGTTGTCTCATAACTTGAAAAGATAATAGTCAGGTTTTAAATAGTAATCTTGAAGAAATCGTGGGTTTATTCCCAATCTTTATTGTAATAATAAGATGTTCCCTCGACAATGTCATTTCTGGAAAGACAACTGGAACTATAAATAGTGAGAGGGAGGCAATGAATAAAGAATAGGACCTACTTCTGAATAAATACTCATAAATGGAGAGAAAAATAGAGAAATTGATATTCATATAAATGAAGAGATAGACAGAGGAATTGGTATTCTCATAAATGGAGAGATAGATAAAGAGATTGATATTCTCGTAAATAAAGAGATAGATAGAGGAATTGATATTCTCATAAATGGAGAGATAGATAGAGAAATTGATATTCTCATAAATGGAGAGATAGATAGAGAAATTGGTATTCTCGTAAATGAAGAGATAGATAGAGGAAATTGGATTGATTCTCATAAATGAAAGAGATGAGATAGAGGATTTGATATTTTTCCTCAGTAAATGAAAGAGATAGATAGAGGAAATGGATCTCGTAAATGAAGAGATAGATAGAGGAATTGATATTCTCATAAATGAAGAGATAGATAGAGGAAATTGATATTCTCTATAAAGAGAGATAGAGATTTGATTCTGTAAATGAAGAGATAGATAGAAATTGATATTCTCGTAAATGGAGAGATAGATAGAGAAATTGATATTCTCGTAAATGGAGAGATAGATAGAGGAATTGATATTCTCATAAATGGAGAGATAGATAGAGGAATTGATATTCTCATAAATGGAGAGATAGATAGAGAAATTGGTATTCTCGTAAATGAAGAGATAGATAGAGGAATTGATATTCTCATAAATGAAGAGATAGATAGAGGATTTGATATTCTCATAAATGAAGAGATAGATAGAGGAATTGATATTCTCATAAATGGAGAGATAGATAGAGGAATTGATATTCTCATATATGGAGAGATAGATAGAGGAATTGACATTCTCATAAATGGAGAGATAGATAAAGAGATTGACATTCTTGTAAATAGAGAGAAAGATAGAGAAATTAACATTCTCATAAATGGAGAGATAGATAGAGAAATTGGTATTCTCATAAATGGAGAGATAGATAAAGAAATTTATACTCTCGTAAATTAAGAGATAGACAGAAAAATTGATATGCTCATAAATGGAGACATAGATAAAGAGATATATATCCTTGTAAATGGTGAGATAGATAGAAAAATTGATATTCTCATAAATGGAGAGATAGATAGAGAAATTGATATTCTCATAAATGAAGAGATAGATAGAGAAATTGATATTCTAATAAATGGAGAGATAGATAGAGGAATTGATATTCTCATAAATGGAGAGATAGATAGAGAAATTGATATTCTCATAAATGGAGAGATAGATGGAGAAATTGATAGGTATGGGGAATTCATAATGGAGCGACCTACTTCAAAACAATTTCGCCTAAAGCGAGAGATAGAAAGATCGATAGATGGAGAGATAGATAGACAGTGGTCCAGTTACAAGCCAATTTCTGTCCCAGCACTCTGTCCCCTATCAGCTAATTGCCCTCCAAATAATCGGTTGTCCAGATACCGTCTCAATATCACCTCATTACGTGTGGGTGTGATTGCACGTTGATAGCAATAAGGAAGAGCATATTTCAAAATTAATGGTACAGATATCTGCGATGGAAAGAAGACTCCTATAATTATCATAATTGCACTTGATTTATGTTTTGGAGCGCTTTTAAGTCCTATTAATAGCTCCCATATGGATGATGAATTTGTGGTTTTGTTTATTCTCAGAAGTCAGACAACAATTTCAGAAACAGGTCACTTTTGTGATTGAGTAAGGATTAATAATTTTACTATATTCTACCCTGTTTAGTATTATTTAATCTTCGCTAGTAAGATAATATATCTTACACCTTTCATAGTATATTAAGAAACCTTATGTTCTTATGATTCTCACAGATGCTTGTATTATCCATAACTTTATACAGGAAAGCAGATATTTCCATTACAGAACATTTTCTCCATATATACATAACATAAATCCTAACCAGGTATTTAATAACATTTCCACTACTATACTGCAGCAGAGTGCACCTTTCAGTGCAAGTAATTTGCTGTACTGCTTGCAGAACCCCAGCTTCTGAATTCCTCAACAGTACTTTCACAGATATTCTCAAAGTTACATTAAGCCTTTCCTCTCGTGCACCATTTAGTTCTGTTTCTCTGCTACCTCCTGCATTTGACAACTCTAAACACTAGCGCCACCTATCCAGGACTGTCTCCACTTCTACCAGAATCCACTCCATTTGCATTCATTGGGCTAAGATCCATTTGCTTATTAACCTTCCCCTCTGCATTTGCTTCCCTCCTAAAATGATTACTCATACCTCCCCTTTCATTCTATTTTTCGTTTTACGAGCAATCGTTAGTTTATGCCAAGTGGGTGAATCTTTACTCTTCCTTACGAGAATTCAAACAACTGCAACAGACGAAAGGGTCTGGAACAAGCTTCTAAATAAAAAAAAAAAGAACCTCAGAGGAAGACACAGAAACAAACGAAACAAATAGCTAGACACATATCGGATATGAAACCGCAAATTAAAAAGAGGACAAAAATGAATGAGAGAAACACCACCAGAATCTTAGACGGAGAAACGACGAAGGGAAGATCTCAATTCAATTGCATTTCCCAGGGGGGAGATGCTGAGGTCAAAGGAGAGATGAAACAGCCATTTGCAATTCTATCTACTAAAGACAGACTCTGCGATGACCACCATTGAAGATTACATGAACATTGCATGAGGGTATTATTTTTTCCCCCCCTGTAAGAGTCAGGAATGCATTGGAATTCATAAATCTTATAAAGATATTGTCATAGATATTATTGGTGAAGGAATCCATAATGATTTCAGTATATATAGCTATATACATATATATATATATATATATAATAATATATATATATATATATATATATATATATATATATATACACACAAGCTGGATATATATATATATATATCTATATATATATATATATATATATATATATATATATATAAAGATAAATGCCACGAAGGAAAACAAAATAAACGAAGGAGTCTGCGAGATCTTTCGGCTGACAAGCCCTTTACTGAAGCAGCTACTGACAAAAAATACGAGGAAAGACAATACAAGAAGGTTCGTATAACTGACAGATAGGGTGATTATAAAAGAGGATTAGTGCCTAGAATCCGACACACCCTGGAAGATAAGAAACCTTCCCAAACAAGCATAAACAAAGAGTGCAATTAAAGGTTTAAGACAATCATCTAGATACAATCTCCAGACAATTAAAGGATTATAGGTGACAGCTATACGGAACCTGGTAGACAAAACCATATTCACAAAAAATGACAGACATACATTACAATAAAATTTTTTTTTTAATAACTCTAAGGCAACTGATTTTTATTTAAGTCAGTAATTATATATTTGAGGTCATTCTTAAACATGTTACAGATACAAGGGTCTAAATGAAAAAGGCCACGACTAACATTGAAATTACAATGAAAAGTAAGTTGTATTAAAGCAGATTCTAAAAGATTTCGTGATAAGACATCTCTTGACCGTGCAATTACTGAACTGTCAATCCAATTAATTCGGTGGTTGTTTTCACTTAAATGAATAAATAATGCATTACCTAATATCATTCATATTCCTGTAAAGTGGTATCGTTACGATGATGATAGCTTGTTCTTCCTGTCGGTATTGATGTAAATGATTTACTCTCTAACTTAAATAACCAGGTACATCGATTAAGTTACTCTAGAATTAGAAAAAGACAATTGCCTCCTTTCTTAGACGTTTTGATACATAGAGAACCATTTCAATGTAAATTCAGTATTTATAGGAAACTGACTAACAACTTACTTATGTTCATTTCTTCTCAGGCCACCATCTTAATATAAAAATATCAATTTTCTCCTCTATGTTTTTACGAGCATTACGAATTGTCAGTCCACAATATTTGGATCAAGAAATTGAATACATAAGAAAAATAGGGAAAGATTTATGCTATCCTTCACATATATTAGACATTTTTGTTATAATAAAGCCCCACAAAAAAGTTTTATACTGAAAAACAACAACAGAAAGAAAATTATTCTAAGAACATTCTCAGTTTGCCTTATTTTAACGGATTTGAAACCATTAAAACCATTGTTAAAGCTTTAATGTCAACCTTGTTTTTTCCTATAATAACACACTAAAAAGAAGTTAATAAAAAATGGCCCCAGAGAAAGCAACAACATAATATATTCCATGTATGGATTGTCCCTCATTCTACCTCGGACAGTCGAGCAAGGGCTTAGAAGTAAGGCTAAGCCAGCATAAATACTCTGTAAAAACTGGGCAAAAATCTAATGCATTATTTATTCATTTAAGTGAAAACAACCACCGAATTAATTGGATTGACAGTTCAGTAATTGCACGGTCAAGAGATGTCTTATCACGAAATCTTTTAGAATCTGCTTTAATACAACTTACTTTTCATTGTAATTTCAATGTTAGTCGTGGCCTTTTTCATTTAGACCCTTGTATCTGTAAACATGTTTAAGAATGACCTCAAATATATAATTACTGACTTAAATAAAAATCAGTTGCCTTAGAGTTATTAAAAAAATTTTATTGTAATGTATGTCTGTCATTTTTTGTGAATATGGTTTTGTCTACCAGGTTCCGTATAGCTGTCACCTATAATCCTTTAATTGTCTGGAGATTGTATCTAAGATGATTGTCTAAAACCTTTAATTGCACTCTTTGTTTATGCTTGTTTGGGAAGGTTTCTTATCTTCCAGGTGTGTCGGATTCTAGCACTAATCCTTTTATAATCCCTATCTGTCAGTTATACGAACCTTCTTGTATTGTCTTTCCTCGTATTTTTTGTCAGTAGCTGCTTCAGTAAAGGGCTTGTCAGCCGAAAGATCTCGCAGACTCCTTCGTTTATTTTTCCTTCGTGGCATTTATCTTTATTTATGGATTTATCACGTTCCTAACTTTCGTGATTCTGTTATACATATATATATATATATATATATATATATTATATATATATATATATATATAAATATATATATATAATATATATATATATATATATATATATATATATATATATATATATATATATATATATATATATATATATATATATATATAAATATTATACGAATCGATAACTTCACTGTCGTCTAGATTTCGTCCCTGTCCGCTGGAAGGTGGTTCGATACCACGAAAGGTCAAATTTATTTATAAACTAAAAAATTCCCCTCGGTTTACATATGTGAAATATATCAATTCCGAGTGAGCGAAATTAGTTATTAAACGACATTTTGTAACTCGAATAATTTATATGAATCACAGTTATGTTATAATTATTCATATATATATATATATATATATATATATATATATATATATATATATATATATATATACATATATAATATATATAACACACAAAACGATAGCTTTCGAGAATCTGCTCAATAGTGATCCCCAATCTGAGTGAACCAGTGAGTTACCATCAAATTGTTACTTTACTGTTTCAGTCAGACTGAGAAAGAGAATCCTAGCTCGTCGTCGAAACCTCTCGTGTTGTATATATTTATTCAATGTACATGCGGAATCTACTGATCATTTTTACTAAATACGTATGTAAATGTAATAGCCACAATGCCCTCTTAACTTTTCAAATTCTTTGCTCTTTTTTGGATACACTTTTCACTACAAAGCCTCGAATCCAACTTCAAAGAAATATGAAAGAAATCATGACGTCCGGTAGTGGGAAACGAACACTCGATGCCATAATCACGACGAGGTCACCTTGCCGACCTGACCACTGACGCAAATATGGATTCTGGTACCATGCTATTGACGTATGCGATTATGAGATTTTAAACAGTTATCCTGATTAATTTTACTATTACTTGCAAAAATAACAAACCAATAAATCTTTAAATCACTGACAATGCAAACATTACATTTTCCTTGTTATTGCTGTATTCTTTTTAAGAATTCATAATCCAGTTCTCCAGTGGATTTCTCGTTTAAGGAATTTCGGCCGAAATTAGTTTTGCTTACTGTGGAATCAATGGAATTCCTGGATTCCTGGATTTCATTGAATCTGCTATTCCTGTTGACACATTTGACTTTCCGACCACTGGAATATCATGTGGATTATGGCGACTTCGTATTCCGTTTCATGTCTTTTTTTTTTATCAACAGTCTTTGACGTAACATACTGCCTTTACGCATAACGCCAGATGAAGCAAATACAGATGAATTAGATTTTCATATTTACGTTATTATATGAAAATATCCCTACATTCAGCCTTAAATAACAGTCTAAAAATAGCCAATGAATGACACTAAAAGGGTTAAAGCACTTAAACCCTTATAACCAGGAGAAGCTACAGAATATAATGTGAGTCGATTCTTGAACGTTTAGCTGCGATTTTTCCTTTGTCCACCAGTGAATATTTATGCTAACTGAGCCAGACTCTTAACTGATTGAGGGAGAAGATCAAACGCTTTTGATAATATCCCGTGGCAGCAATGAAAGAAGTGATAAATAAGAGGAATGAATTTAAAATTCTTTAGCGAAGTCTTGTAGTCCAAATGAAAATATTCATTGCTCTTTGATGCTCTCCTACAAGTTTTCCCTATCAAAGGGCGGCTCCAGAAGGCATTCCAAGGGGCATTCCCTTCTGATTTCCCGGGTATTTTGGGATTATGGTGCCCTTTTACCTCCCGTGGCTGCAACTGCCCACAGTAGACTTCGTACCAGGTGCATGATTCAAATCTAGCATCAGAAAAGGGCAAAGTAAAATTCATCGGAATTTTCAGAAACAGTTTCACCCCATAAGCTGGGTAGTTGGCGCACTGTAAGTAATACTAAAGGTTGTTTGCAGCGTCCCTTCGACTCCTGGCTGCATCCACTTTTTAGCCTTTTGCTTTACCTCCATTCCCGCTACTTCTCTTCAGTCTTGCTGTCCAACCGCTCTATTCCCTTCTTCTCACTGTCTTGGGAGCTGAATGGAAGGCAGTGCCCCAGTGCTTGGATCTAAGTACGTCTGAATTTTCACAAATCGATCAGATCGGAAATGATTTCAGTCTCGCTGAGGTTCAAACCTGGATTTATCTATTAAGGACACATTTCCCTGGCCATTACTGTCTCATACGGACGCTTGGCTCACACTCCCACACGAGGCGAAATCTCATCAAGCTGAAGAAGGCCCTTCTGATGTGCTGGGACGACGAAAGTGTACCTAGAGCGTTCATAATATTTGCTCGGCTACGCTTCTGCAGAGCAGCTGAGATTCTCTTATATCTCGCGGGCTCTTATGGGCTCTCGGTGGATCCGGTATGTTATGATTACCACACGTTTAAGCGCCACTAGAAGTGTGCAGTCACTTCCAGGCCACTTCTTCCCTTACTCCGTAAAATTGTAAATGACGAGACAGATTCTCTCTCTCTCTCTCTCTCTCTCTCTCTCTCTCTCTCTCCTTATGTGGGCGTTTATGCGTTTCTTTCTGTTAGCCATTTTGACTCTTACTATTATGTGACAGACGAGATATTCCTTATTTCTCTGTCTTTCCAACGGTGTTCATCTCTTCTTTTCGGGCAAATCCCCATATTCTGTCATTAATTGTGTATTTGTCGGTTTTTATCTACCTATCTTTCAATTACCAAATTCTCGTCAGCGTTCCTTTTATATACCATCACTGCAATATAATAAAAATACCAAAATACCTTTCCGTGAAGAGAAGCTCATCCACTGTGTTGAAATAAGGTATTAATGTAAGTTTGATAAGTTTCGTTGAGAATACAGAATTAAAACGTAGATTGATATATAAACATATAAAAAATAAGATCCTTTTCATGTTGGTATTACAATTATGACAATCATATATAGTGTGTATTTTGAACCTGAGCTGTTCCCAAGATCCTTGCAATACGAGTTAGTCCTCCATCAACCGAAAGCTTAAGATATTTAAGCTTATGTTGTAAGTTTCCTCTCCCTTCATCTCTTTCATCTCTACCAATTCATCACTCGATTAGCAAAACGGATATTGAATCAAGGATTTAGCAGCCGGTAATAAATCTCTGAGCGCTTAAAGTAGAACCAGTGGCTGAATGGGAAGGTGTATAAAATTTTTCGTTTAACGGGCGTAGTGTTTCTAAATTACGAGGATAAGGTCTTGAATTATCGGGATATGATAACAGAACGTAAACATTGTACGAACTTCAAAGCAAAGTTGCGTGAACGACGAAAAGAGGGAAAATTAAATAATGAATTTCATGTTGGCATGAGGAGGCCGAAATTTCATTCTTGTATTCAAGAAGATAAAAGGAGCTGGCTTTACCGTGCTATCCACACTTAACGACCTTGGTACAGTAAAAAGGTCAGTTATTGAATACTCTGAATATTATTAATAAGAAATTGTTTGTAAACTTTTCTTCGGTGATGTTCTACGATTGGTTAACCTCTTGGAAAATATATTGACCTAGATTCTGGAATTTATAACAAAGGAAATTATTATGCATACATTGGGTCAGTAAGGGAAATTGGAAATGAAAAATAACATCATGTATGAAAGGGCATATTATAGGCTTGCAGGAAAGCCTGTTAGTGTTTGTCAATTGCAGCGAGTGAGTGTAAAGTTATCCTAACCACTGAAACATTTTGGAGAAAAGGGATTATATTATTAGTACTCACTTGAAGAGTTTAAGCCATTTCCTTTTCTCTAACGGATTCCTGGTTTGAGTGAGTAAATTCTCGAGTTCATTATGATAAAAAATCACCTAGGAATAAATAGGAGTTGGACTCCGAAGCGAACAGCCAAATGAGGGAAAACATGATTCATGTTGTAACATCAATGACGGTTCGTGAGAAAAGAAAAAACGACCGATTTCATACAGGTTCGGTCATAAGATCTTCCAACTTTTTGCCTGGATTGTATTGCACGGAAAAGAAAAGTTTTAACATTTCCTCAATATTTATTTACAGGCTGAAAGAGGATATTCTGGAGCAATTTTTTTATCAACGTCAGATGGAAGTTGATACCAACACTCTTCAATTGTCTCAATTAAGCACTGGAAAGATAACTATAAGTATAAAAAAACCCACATACAATTCCGAAGGGCCATCCTCCAACTCCGGTGTGGACACCCGCACTTCAGAGGCAGCATGTGGACTTTTAGAAAATATGTGAATTTTTAGAAAGTATGTGGATTTTTAGTAATTATGTGGAATTTTATAAAAGTATGTGGATTTTTAGAAAGTATGGAGATTTTTAGAAAGTATATGGAGTTTTAGAAAGTATCTGGATTTTTAGAAAGAATGTGGATTTTTAGTAATTATGTGGATATTTAGAAAGTATGTGTATTTTTAGAAAGTATGGAGATTTTTAGAAAGTATGTGGAGTTTTAGACAGTATGGGGATTTTTAGAAAGTATGTAGATTTTTAGTAATTATGTGGATTTTTAGATAGTACATTGATTTTTAGAAAGTATTAGGATTTTCAGAAAGTATGGGGAGTTTTAGAAAGTATGTGGATTTTTAGAACGTATGTGGAGTTTTAGAAAGTATATGGCTTCTTAGAAAGTATGCGGATTTTTATGGTAATAGCAGCTGGTTGTTTCTATGACACACTAATATATATATATATATATATATTAAATATATATATATATATATATATATATATATATAATATTATATATATATATTATATATATATATATATATCTATATATATATATATATATATATATATATATATATATATATATATATAATATATATATTATATACATATTAGTGAGCGTGCGAAAGGATGCTAATGAAAGATTACGCAGCAAAGGGTCAATTGCCACAGAGGAAAGTCCCTAATGTTGCATTAATCCCGAAGAGATCAACTGGAACGTTCTGGAACGCGTCGTTCGAACTTTTCCCCATCAGCGTTCACTGCATCGGCCCAAATACGAGAAAGCGGCATCGTTTACTTTTGGATTTATTGCGAGCGCGTTTGACCGGTTAATTTGGGTGGGGGGAAGGGGGGGGATAAAAACCTAACTCCTCAAAAATCATTCATGAGCCAAATTCGACGCGCTTCGAATTCGTGTATCAATAATTCCTTGCTCCGTATCAATTGCTCCATCGGCAGGCGTTTTGCGTATGTCATAATATCTAGTCATTCATTGTGAAGTGAGCTATGGGATGTTGTCTTATGAATGAGAAATGTTGATTGGGGGTGGGGCTGCTGGGGCAGGGGGGAGGGAGAGGCGGTCTTGGTCGGTTTCACGAATGGAATTGCGGCTAGAGTGCTTATATGTTTTACGATTCTTTTTCTCAGGTCAACTGTTTTTCATTCTTTACTGACGATGCGAGGAAAAATGGCAACTGACTTGAATTTAGACGAGGATCTACTCGCAGTGGCCCCCAGGGACCACTTCCGGCACGCCACACGATTTCATCCGGCCCGCAGATAAATCCCAGTTTCACCAGTCGAAGCCAGTCACTTGAAGCTGGAGTGTGGTGGCAGTCGGTCAGTCATCTCCCATCCCCAGTTTCTTAAACTTTTACTCTGAATATTTCTCCTTTGTTTGAATTCAGTTTGAAATAATAAAATATACGTGAAACTGATGTCTCATATTTTCTCTGGGCCCCATAAAGGCATGCAAAACATTATGTGGCCCTCATGCTAAAAATTTTGCACACCAATGATTAAACAATTCAAGTACTAGAACTACCAAGCTGACACTGCCTATCTTACCTAATTATATTTGCCCAAGATAATACAACATTACCGTACATAACTTAACACGATTTTATCCAAGCTACTCTAACCATACCTTACACAACGTAATTTTAGTGAGCCTTGCATTGTCTAAACTAATTTAACCAAAGTCATCTTACTCTCCTGCCTAACATCAACGAGAGCAACTTACATTAATTTGGCCCAATACTTGATTACTTGACGCTTAGAGGATACAGGACTTTAAAGGTTGTGGAGCTTATGTCTATTGCTCGATGGCTGAAGAAAGATAATCTAAGAATAAGGATATGGAATAAAGGAAACAATAATAGGTAAAATGAATAAAACAAATTGACAAAAACCCAGAGAGAAACTGATGGTCATACAAGTGTGTAGAAGCTGAAGCACAAGCTGATTTTGATATAATGACAAATTATTGTAAGAATAGGAGAAAAGGTCAAAGAAAATGTGCGAGTCAGGAAATATAGCATCAAAGTGAGATCAACTGAAGCAGCAAAAAGAAAGAATAAAAAAAAGGGATAAGAGGAAAGGGGATAACATCGGAAAGGGTTTATGGGGAAAGAGGAACAGGCCGCTGCAATCGAGATGTTCAAAGTGCAATTGAATCAAAGCAAGGAGACTTCAAGTCCTGACAGAGGGGAGGCAAAGAAGAGGGTGAAGTTGTAAACAGTGAAAAAAAAAGAGGGGAGGGGAGGTAAGAGGCGATAGCAAAGGCAAATGAGAAGACGTAAAATGAACAGAATCAGAATCTCAACACAGCAGAAACAGAAAACATTCAGAATAGCAAAGTGACTGAGAGAAGATGGAAAAGACATGACAAGGGGCCAAGCGAATGAAGAGTGAAGTTGAAAATAGATGACGGAAC
>NC_061110.1:14843700-14853700 GCF_015104395.2 Macrobrachium nipponense | reverse complement strand
AACCAGGGTAGGATACATTTAGCGAGTTGACCAGTGGTGGTGACAATGTTGCGTCCGTTTCCGTAAGCAAAGTGACGAGAGAGAGAGAGAGAGAGAGAGAGAGAGAGAGAGAGAGCTTATCTCCTTATCTGTGGGGGCCTCCATACCAGCCAGACCAAGGGGGATGGAGGGTGGGGGGGGGGGGGGGGTGGAGGGGGGGGGGGGGGGGGGGGGGGGGGGGGGGGGGGGGGTGTGGGGGGGGGCAGGCGGGCTTGATGCACACTCCTCTATCCAACCACATCGATTAGGCAAACAAGATAGCAACGCCTTAAGATACGGGTTTAGTTGCATCGACGTCCAGCCAATCAGAATTCAGCGCTCCAATCCACCCGACAACTGCATTCCACCCGTCCGCCACTATTATCATAAAATTGAACAAACTTTCGCTCATAACGAGATAAAAAAAAAAAAAAAAAAAAAAAAATAAAAAGACTATTGCCTTGAGTTCAAAAACAACTAATAACGCGAGTAATAGTTATCGTTTCTTTTTCTCATTATTTTGCAGAAACTTCGTGTTTGCTCCAATATAAGTTTCGCATTTCGAGGAAGTTGCTGACGCAGGCAACTGCCACCGGGTCTAGTTTTGTTTTACCCGGAATGTGTCTTCCAACTTTGCACTGGATCGGTTCTCTCTGTTTTCCTCCTGATATTTTGTTTCTTGATTTTATTCCTTGGTGATTTTTATACTTCTTTATGCCTCAAAACTATTTACAAAAACTTTGGTCAGAGAGAGAGAGAGAGAGAGAGGAGACGAGGAGAGAGAGAGAGAGAGAGCGTAGAAAAAATAATACAGATGATTTTTAAATTTTTCCGAAAATATTCACTAAAAATAGTAACAGGAGACTAAGATAAAATAGCTATTGAGAATGGAAAATTTTGTTTTCTGTATGTGTGTTAGAGAGAGAGAGAGAGAGAGAGAGAGAGAGAGAGAGAGAGAGAGAGGTTGGGGGAAAGGTTTCACTTCGACTGATTATACAGTAGACTAAAAGGGTGAACCTGATTACGTAAAGTGTGCCTTGTGTGTCTAATGAAAGGAATATGCTGTCAAACATTTACATAATATACTCTCCCAAATGAGAGAACAAATATCTCGCCCAAACCATCTAATTAATGTTGAAAAAAGTGACCAAAACCCCCAGCCAGGAATTTAGAATTGCTGAACGCAAAGCGCTTATAATTGCTGAAACATTTTAAAATGTATTCTGTGATGTATAAATATTGAAAGAGAAGTTGTTTTAGATTATTACCTAAAATTAAGACACTCGTTGCTCATGTGGCAGACATAACAAGAACATCAAATTGAATTTTTTTCATTTTACATATTACCTACAAGGTTAGTTTTCTTGTATGTTTTAATTAGCATAGGAAAGTTGCATAATTTTGCTACCGAGTTCTACAATCTATAGGTCTATTATTATTATTATTATTATTATTATTATTATTATTATTATTATATTATTATATTATATTATTATTATATATATATATATATATATATATATATATATATATATATATATATATATATATATATATATATATACATACATACATTTTTTGGTCTATCGCGACTGGGTGGTATTTATAGTGTGGGGTTCCGTGTTGCATCCTGCCTCCTTAGGGTCATTCAACTTTTCTTACTATGTGCGCCCGTTTCTAGGATCACACTCTTCTGCATGAGTCCTGGAGCTACTTCAGCCTCAAGTTTTTCCAGATTCCTTTTCAGGGATCTGGGCGCGTGCCTAGTGTTCTATGATTATGGGTACAATTGCCACTGCATATCCCATTTCCTTCTTATTTCCATTTTCAGGTCCTGATGCTTATCCATTTTCCCTCTCTTTTTCTTCAACTCTGGTGCCCCATGATATTGCGACATCAATGAGTGATACTTTTCTTCTTGATTTTGTCAATCAACGTCACGTCTGGTCTATTTGCACGTATCACCCTAATCTGTTCTGAAAACCATTAGTCCCCAGAGGATCTTTGCCTGATCGATTTCTATTACTCCTTCAAGTTGGTGCTCGTACAACGTTTTTTTCTTATTATTATTATTATTATTATTGTTATTATTATTATTATGTTATTATTATTCGTTTACATAAAGGATATCCCAAAAAATAAAAAATGGACTATTGAAAAGACGAATATGTAACCAACGGTCAAAATAGGTGTGAGATATAATAATAATAATAATAATAATAATAATAATAATATAATAATAATAATAACATGCAAAAGCATGTTTACACTATAATATCAAGACCATACGAATTTATACATGATTTATAACGAGCCAAGCCAAAGTACCTTGAGCATTTTCGCGGAATTGATTTGTATAGTTTGCTGAGTTAATGGAGACTCAACCTCTCGACAAAATGGGAATGTTTAGTATTCGAAGCAGGTGTCGATGCAGGTAACAGAGAATCAAACTGACACACACACATATACGCAAACACACACACATACACACACACGCACACACGACACACAAACACCACACACACACACACACACACATATATATATATATATATATATATATATATATATATATTATATATATATATATATATATATCATCATCAACATCAAAATGTTTTCTCTAAAGAATTAAAGACGAATTATTTCAGTAAACTTTTACACATTAGTGGCATGTCAACTTTCCGTGAGTCTAGTGACAACGAATGCTGTAAGAGTAAATGGAAACTTATACAAAAGAAGACAGCAAATTTCATCAGGTAATGTAAAAGTTCACAGAATGAAGTGTGGAAGGATGTGATGGATTTACCTATACTCTTATTATACAACAATCTGACAGTCCAAGCCTTAAGGAAATGCTCACATACTGAAGGCAAAACTGTTACAGTAACAAATAAGAGATGCATCAATAAAAGATAAAATGGAAATTTCCGAGAGGAAAAAAATTGCAGCCTTGGAACATAAATGTTCCCGTTAATGATTCAGAGTAAAAAAGGTGAGAAATGTAGAGTATACAATATACTAAAAAAAAAAATTTCAAAGCCTGAAGTAATTGTTACACAATTTTCTTATAAAGTCACTAGAAATCGAAGGATATCTGTAATAAAGTGAAGGAAAGTCACCATGAGGGAAGATTATATTCAGAGTATTTCTTTTTCGAGTGGCCAAGTCTATAAATATAAATTTTTAAATTATAGTGAAAGTAAATAACATCTAAAGGTTTTTGAAGAACTTCATTTTACAAAATAAAAATTAGACAGAAATTTGGAATTGCCTAAAAATTCGTTTTTATCCCTTTCCTTTAGTAACATCATAAAACTACTCACACAAACTTGTGTAAAAAAATAATAATAGATAAGAATTTTGAGTTAACGTAGAAAAAATGAGAGAGAAGACTAACCAAAGTTTTGTTGCAAAAGAGAGAAATCCACTAGTGAATCAGAATGAGCTTTTTTTGAAGGAAAAGCCTAAACACTAAGAAAAGTGTCTCTAAATCTGTGTTGTAGAAACATTCAAGATCATGTTGCGAAGAACTAAACAATTGCAAAGAATCGTCTCACATCAAGAAACATCTGCGCAGAAGTATCGACTGTTAAGCTACAGAAATATGAAGTAAAAAGATAACGGTAAGATGCTAGACCGTATTTTGCAAGAAACGCTTCAGATAGAAGAAACATCAACGCACTACAATATAAAATGCTTAACAACACTGTGTTGTTGGCAGGAGCAAAACAACATGACCAACATCGAAGAGGGTGTTAGAGAGACGAATAAAACAGCGAGATAAAAAGCAGAAAAAAGATTGCCCCGAGGGAAAGAACAAAACCAGAAGAGGAGACCATTAGAGAGATGGTATTTCAGGACGGGATAAACCAATAAGAGCATCGACATCCGGAATCACAGATGAGGACATTGCCTGAGGGAGGTATAGATTCAATTGCCATTCCGGATGCTGATGGAGAGGAGAGGGTGGGGGGTGGGGGGTGGGTGGGTGGGGGGGGAGGGGGGGGGGCGAAGCTGAAGACGAGGAGAAAAGATGACGTAGCAAAATATAATTCTGGCCAATAAAGGCGGTTTCTGAGACTCGACGCCAATGAAGATTCCACGTACATTACGTCATCATTTCCCTGGTGAAAGCCTTAGAGTATATAACAAATCATATTATTATTATTATATATTATTATTATTATTATTATTATTATTATTATTATTATTATTATTCTGTTAAATAAAATGGCCGCGAATTAAGCAAATTCTTTTTATTTTTGAGGAATTTGTCTAAAAGAGGGACTTGTAGACCAAATTATTATTATTATTATTATTATTATTATTATTAATTATTATTATTATTATATTATTATTATATTATTATCAGGAACTCGACCGCGCCTCCCAAGTACATCGTAAATAACGGATATTCACATAAATTAATAAGCAGAGAAGTCCGTACAGCCTGGAGAAATGGTACTGTAGGGAGATCCCGCAACCCCGCCTCCAGGATAATATCAAGCTGTATTACTAAGCCTTCATAAGTTTCCATTACCGTGAAGAAGAGGACTCCTTGAAGAAAATTATTTCTGAAAATGTATCCCCGACCGACGACACCAAGAATATCGACTTGATCATTTACTACCAGAATCGGAGGACGCGCGACCTTATTATGAAAAATAAACCCTCTCCACAGGTACGAGACCCACTGAAGCAGACGCATGTGGTGTACCAGTATAGATGCCCAGTCCGTGGTTGCAGTGGCGCCTAGGCTGGTATAGCTACCATGCGCGTGTCGAAGAGACTCTCATGCCACACACAAGAGGGGGTTATCAAGAATCACGCCCGCACCAGACATCAAGAGGCCGTCTCCCGGGATGTCAACATCCAAAACACGAAGATCATCGGGAAGGCCACTGATGCCCGTCGGTTAGGCCTGCTGGAGGCGCTTCTCATCCAACAAGTAAAACCAACACTAAATAGGAAGAATTTCCCCTCCCTACGAGTATGAGAAGACCTGCCACCAACAACGACACCACCGATCACGACAACTCCACGGAAGACAACGCCCCCGAACGAGATACTCCTGCAGCCAACGAAAATCAAATTAGTCGTGACATCCCGCAGCGTAACGAAACGCCCATCAGCGTAACTGCGCCGCTCAGGAGGTCTAGACGGTTGCAGGACCTACAGCATCGCAACCATCAACTCGGAGAAAGTGGCCTGAGACCTGGCTCAAGCCACCAATGAAAACGAAGACCTACCACCACCAGCCAATAGGAGATCAGCATGGGTCAGACCCCCTGCTATCGAACCCAAATATTATTATTATTATTATTATTATTATTATTATTATTATTATTATTATTACCTCAGACAAGGAAGTTATGTGGTTTGTTCAAGTTTTCCTTCTCGCAAATCAGTATTACATAGGAAATCATTATTATTATTATTTTTATTTTTTATTTATTTATTTTTTTTGTCTATCACAGTCCTCCAATTCGGCTGGGTGGTATTTATATACTGTGGGGTTCCGGGTTGCATCCTGCCTCCTTAGGTGTCCATCACTTTTCTTACTATTTGCGCAGTTTCTAGGATTACACTCTTCTGCATGAGTCCTGGAGCTACTTCAGCGTCTAGTTTTTCCAGATTCCTTTTCAGGGATCTTGGGATCGTGCCTAGTGTTCCTATGATTATGGGTACAATTTCCACTGGCATATCCCATATCCTTCTTATTTCTATTTTCTGGTCTTGATACTTATCCATTTTTTCCCTTCCTTTCTCTTCAACTCTGGTGTCCCCTGGTATTGCGACATCAATGAGTGATACTTTCTTTTTGATTTTGTCAATCAATGTCACGTCTGGTCTATTGGCACGTATCACCCTATCTGTTCTGATACCATAGTCCCAGAGGATCTTTGCCTGATCGTTTTCTATTGCTCCCTCAGGTTGGTGCTCGTACCACTTATTACTGCAAGGTAGCTGGTGTTTCTTGCACAGGCTCCTGTGGAGGGCTTTTCCCACTGAATCATGCCCCTTTTTGTACTGGTTCTGTGCAAGTGCCGGACATTTGCTTGCTATGTGGTTTATCGTTTCATTTTTTCGTATTGAACTTCCTACATATGGGAGAGATGTTATTTCCATCTATCGTTCTTTGAACATATCTGGTTCTTAGGTCCTGATCTTGTGCCGCTGTTATCATTCCTTCACTTTCCTTCTAGATTCTCTACCCTATATACACTATATATATATATACATATATATATAATATATATATATATATATATATATATATATATATATATATATATATAAGTCCTATCACATTACCGTGATTCATATACATATATCGAGCTACAAATGTCCTTTAATATCTAATTCGCTCTTCCTCGTAATTAATATATTTTCATATGTTTAACCGAAGGGGAATTTTTTTTCATCAAATTACGACACTGCCACAACAGCAATTTCTTTTGACGTCTACAAAAATTTATGCCGTATTTTCCCTATCTAAAAAGGCATTTTTCTTATTTTAGGTGGAGGACGCGTATGCATTCAGCCGTTCCAATATACTTCAAACCGTTTATTTGTTTATTTTTTACCATATGCGTTGAACATTTGGTAAGTTGCGTGTTAAAGCTGGTATTTATTTTTTTTGCAACGCAGCCAATTGTAATTGCAAGAATGCTACGGGAAATAAGTCGATTATTAATTACTCAGATGATGAACCCTATTCATGGGTCACTGTCTTGAATTTAAGTTTCCAAAGAATGCTTTGTTCATATGAAAGCAGTACCAGAACATAACACGAAGTGCTGAGAGACGAGATCAGTTAATAAAAGATCAAACTAACCCAACAAATTAGTAGGTAAATGGATAAAACTAAAACTAAAACGTAAAATACAAGGAGGATTATTTTAGGGTAGAGATGCCTTTCATCTCCGCTCGAACTGTTCAGTTTCCATTTGTACAACATCCTCAGAGAGACTGTTCCACAGTCCAACTGTGTCAGGAATAAAGGACCTCGGGAAGGTTTTGGTTTTTACAAAGAAGCACATTTACTGCTCTGGTTACTAACCTTTTATCATGATGAACGTTCCCTCGCGCAGGCGCGTCGACGATCTATGGCCGCAAGACCATAGCCACGAAGGTACAATAGCATAAAAGTAGAAACAATGCGTGATCCAACCTTCACCTTACTCGGGGCGACTGCGAAAGTCTACGGTTAAATAGGGCGTTGTTTCACCAACGCAAATTAAAATAAATATGCCATGTTTTATTAGTAATAATTTTCCTATACTGTTTAACAAGCATGTTATTTATTTTCTACTTTTCCATTCTAATAAATAAATCATAAATATCCTATCCTAAAATTCCTGTTTCTTTAACTCAACAAGAAACACCTTTTTAGGCTTCGTGGATTTCCTAACAGCCCAGCAAGAACAACGACAGCAAGAATAACATCAACACCAGCAAGAACAACAAAAATGCTTCCCGCGTAATACGTTCCTGAGTATGATCAAATAGGAATCGGGCTTTTTTTTTGCGCGCGGACCCAAGTTTTCAGAGCAGAGATCGGCTTTCATAATCTCTCCCCAATTACAGAGTTCGCTCGCTGTGATAGAGGGTGATCTCTCCTTTTGGAGAGCGTCCCTGGAAATGAGACTGGAATTAGATATCGTTTTTTATTTATTTATTTTTTTGCTAATGTATCATGTAACAGCTTCCAGACATTTCCCGCGCTATTTTGTTTTAGGTGGTATGATTTACACCTAAAACAGAATAGCGCTAATCTTGATGTGATCCAACATTTCTTATTAATGAAAGACAAGATATTTTAACTACCGATTCGTCCTCATTTTGATGCTATCGAAGAACCTTTTGACGAATATTAAAAAATTGTTTGCAAATTCTAAATAATGATTAGAAAAGAAGGAAAAAACTGAATAGCTAATTTTCGCCGTGGATTAGGGAAGCGAGAACCACTGGAAAGAATAGATAAAAAAAATATTCCAGCTAATATTTATGAACACTCCACAATGAGGAAAAGAATGAAAGACGACAAGAAACGATAACCATTTTTTCTTAAAACTGTAATCTGGATATTCGCTGCAAAGGGAAACGAATGAGGGACGAAGCGAATGTATCCGACAAGCGATTATCTTCAGCTGGCTAAGTAAATGGAGCGTGAATATAAATTTTTTTTTCATGATAGACGTTTCCTCATATTCAAGCGTTGCGAAATCGATGATGTTCATCACGAGATTTCCTCTTGTGAATTCTTTTTTTTTCCCTCTCGGTAATCAGGCACTCGGCAGATTAATGTTGATTTTCAATACGTTCTCCACTGCAGGTTTTCACTTTTACATTTTCCGCCTTATATTCCATTCGTGCCTTTTACCTCCCTCTGCTATCGACACCCTATGCGTCATCACTATCATCGTAATCATCATCATCATCATCATGATTCAGTATCATCGTATTTGGTGTTACCATCCACATTGCGGGATCTGACCATCATCAAAGGTAGCTTAGTAGTTTACGTCAATATTATTATTTTTCTGACTTTTTTTCTTTATCACCATCATTATCATCCAGTCCTATTTGTGGAGGCTCCTGTTGGACACCATATAGTCAATTTGATAAGCACTATTTATAACTGTTTTTCATTATATATACGTATACATATATATTAATATATAAACATTTATATATATGTATGTGTATATATAGAGATAAATACACACACATATATATAAGTATATATATATATATATATATATATATATATATATATATATATATATATATATATATATATATATATATATATATACATATATATATAGCATATATATATACATACATACATACATACATACATACATATATATGTATAAATATATATATATATATATATATATATATATATATATATATTATATATATATAATCTTCCATGAATGAGTCAGGTCATGCGTGAAGTTCTCCAGGTAGGTATAAATATCGTATCCTCGCGAGTTTCCATCACTTCTCGAAAAAGAAATCTCGATATGTATCGTAATGAAAGCATTTTCAAGTATCAAACAATATACTATATACTTTTTAGAGAGACTGAAATAGCGTTTTCACACTGTTTGTTAGTATCAGTGCGTGACGTACCTTTACCGGACCGTCAAATGATTATTGATTGGTATGATATTCCTGCGTTCGCATTACACTGGAACGTCACTTTCAGTTGCTTGTCGAGATTTCGGCGAGGATATTTTATAGTTAAGGTGCTGTTTGTTTCGTTCCGTTCCGCTCCGTCCTGGTCCCTGAGATGTATCCTAGTATTGCACCTGCCCCGGTTTATTTCGTCGTGCCTGCCCTTAGGTTAGGTTAGGTTGGGTTAGATTAGTTGAACTGTCATAATTTAGACGTGGGAAACACGTTGCGAATACTTTCAAGAAAATTCTATGGTTAGTTTTTAAGATATGGCGTCCCGCTTTTTTCAAGGAAGGTCACTGACTTGGTTATATGTCGTGAAAATACCTCACAACCAGAAAGAAATTCTTTGGGATGAGATAGAAAATGGGTTCCAACGATCAGGTAGTTTATAATTTATTTAACTTTTTAGTTAATGTAGGATAGCTTGTATCTAAAGTCTTTAGCAAATCACGAGCGTGTACACTCACACACGCACATACACACACAAACATATATCAGAAATATATTTATAAGTGTGCGCGCGCTCGTGCGTGTGTGTGTGCTGCTTCTGCAGTACCGACGAAATTATACAGGTGAAACAGCCTCTTTATCATTCATAAAGGTTTGTAGACAAATCTAACAGCCATGCATTTTTGAAGCAAATATTTCCACCCTCAGGTCCTGAATGCAGATCAATTTGCTATCTTGCAGAGCGAAAAATGCCCTACGTTCTCACAGATGTTTTGTGCTTCTGTGAAAACCAATTAGCGTTGCTCGGGTGATGTCACAGAGAGAACGAGAAATT
>NC_061110.1:14833700-14838700 GCF_015104395.2 Macrobrachium nipponense | reverse complement strand
TCACGGTGATGAATAAATTATTCATATATGTATTATATATAATATATTATTATATATATATATAGATATATATATATATGTGTGTGTGTGTGTGTGTGTGTGTGTGTGTGTGTGCGTGTGTGTGTGTGTAGTGTAACGAATTTACTGGGTTTTTTATTTGAATAGTAAGTGTTGAATGAACTGTTCTACATTCTTAAATAAGGACATCCATATTGCATAGTCATATTTGAAAGGTACAGTTTCATGAAGCTTGGTTTTTTCTTTTTTTTCTTTATTTTAATTCCGGGGGCGTAATGAGTGGCTGTACTGCGATCGGATATCAAAGATATTAACTACGAAAGATCTCACACTGCAGCTGTAACTGATCATGATAGAGAGCCAGTTATTTTTCATCGCCCTTAGGGGAGACGCGAACCCGTGACATCTGAGTGGCATACCACGACACTACCCACCATATCAGTTTTACGTTTTCTGCGATGATGATGAATTACTTTCCCTATTGGATCTACTGGTGGATGAATTAAGATGACGAGAGTTTCTCCCCAACACAAAGAGAGGTACAGTGCCTCTTTAGGACTCGACATTGGAACATTCCAATATTTTCCGTCTAATGTCTAGAGAATTATCAAGGACTTTGGATTCCTCCTTTGGTATGGTTCTGCAAATGGTGGACATCGTATCCTGCTTGGCGTGGGATGAGCCCATATTTTCGCAAGATGTGCAATATGAGGACCAAACTGGTGTCTCTATGATTAGTAGAAAGACTCTCTGCTGCAAATAACAACAGCTAATCTCATAGCACGACCATTTAAACTCTAAAATAAAGAGCCAGCAATGAAAAGCAGATTTTGCTCGTTTTTTGTCTGAGTTGGCAACACCGATTCGAAAAATGCGGAAATATCTGCCCTCGAATTTGATGTCATCAGATAATGAGGAAGTTATGCGTGGCATCAAATAAAGGCTTCCGGATTCATAAGATTAATTTGATGAGATTTTAATCAAGTTTAACATGAAATACTCATAAATGCCCCGTGTTATTAGCATGGACATAATGCAAATCTAATGACTTTGGGATGAAATTAGCGAATGCCGTCAGCCACATCATTTATGCTCGAACTAATTAGAAGTTTCTGAGCTAACTTGCCCTGGCCATCAAATGAACGGGCTGGGAAAGAAAGAGGGAAAGAAGTGATCTTTTAATAAGTGCAACATTATTATTAAGTAAAGGGAATTAGGAATGACTTTACATTTCGGTAATGAGATTATACCTAATGTCGAATACTTATATACTTTGGTGCAGTGGATTATAATTTCACGACTTGCTGGAAGATACTACTCGACCAATTCACGTCAAATAACGTCAAAATGTCGAGGTCAATTTGCCCGCATGGAAGCTTTTAGAGTTTTCATTAGTTTTAAAATTACATAACGTTTCATTGTGTCAATTTTTCACTTCATGGAGTTAGACGTATTGCATCAGCTTTACCCTTTATGATGTTAGAAGTATTGCGTCGGCGTTTCCTTTAAGGAAGTAGACGTATTGCGTCAGCTTTCCTTTTATGGAGTTAGACATATTAAATCAGCTTTTCCTTTTATGGAGTTAGACATATTAAATCAGCTTTTCCTTTTAGAGAGTTAGACATATTAAATCAGCTTTACCCAGTCATCCAAATATATTCATACATTTCATCCATGTCTCGTCTACTGTTTTTATTGTTGCTTTCTCAATTCCTGCTTCACAGTCCAGCGTGAACCAACTCAGCCCTTCCAAGAGTGCGCCCATAGTACAAAAAAGCAGGGCATAAATACCATCAGCAGTTTATTGTAGACATATCACAAGCCCTTTAAAAACAAGTCAACGACAGAAAGTGGGGAACGAACATTTGGCAAATGCTGGTTGGTCGTGTGAAGTATTGGTTAGGACAGTAGTTCTAAACCTGGGGTACCTGCACGAAACCTTAAACCTGAGGATACGAGACATGATAGCCAGTGCAATGGCAGTATATATTTTCATGTTTGCATCGTATTTATATTGGATGGGGGTACGAGAAAATGTTCTGAGATATCAAATGGTACGGGCACTGGAAAAAAGGTAAAGAATCACTTACTACAGTAAGTCGCTAACTTGTATTCGACCAGTTGGTGGTGCGTACGCGACAAGTTCTTGACATAGGTCGATGACATGTTTGGCTATTGTGTGGATGCACTGAAATGCCTGCCATTACGTCAAAAGGTTCTCACCTTCCCTCTCCTAATTATTTGTTTTCCTGATACATTTTGGTCGTCAAAAACTGCTTCTCAAAATCATCATCTGATACCATCATCTGTTGCATTTAGTACACAGTACAGATTCCACCCTCCACTCCCCCCTCCCCAACCCTACCATCCCCAAAATTTCCCACAAAACCACAGTCATTTTCCTGATTGTGCTTTTGCCGTTGCTTGCCTTCCAGTCACTATAAACTTGATTACCTTATGTCGACTTTCAGTTATCACCAATCCACTCTTCCTACTGTTACATATTTCCGCAACCTCTTCCTCAGATCCTACTGTTATCCATAAATCGTCTGCATAAAGTAGGTCCCCTTCCCCTCTTTTGTGCGCTTCTTTGCAGATTATTCAGTTACTACTCTAGATAGTAAAAGGGTTAGAGGCATTTCATGATGGAAACCAATATTCTCAAATCTTCTCATACAGATGCCATTGACTGTACTCTAGATCTAGTCTCAGGGTAACATCTCTATTTTAACGAGTGTTTCCGATGCCTTCTTCATTGTGAATGTAAATTATGCATTTCTCTCGGCTCTCTGTCAAATGCCTTTTCAAGAGCCACATATGTGTTGTATAATCCTGACCTCTCTATAAAAGCTGTGTCATTTAAAGGAAAGATTTTGTTGCTAATCACTCTGGCATTGAAATAAACTAATAATTATTGATTTTATTAATTATCTGTGCCTTTCTTTCAGCAACTTTTCCAGTATTTGAAGAGGCTGCTCAGATTCCTCTGCAATCTCAAAATAGCTGTGAATTCCATTCTCCTTCGTATACCTTTATTCTGAGCCTATTTTCCCCAAGAATCTTCTGGTTCACCCTTTCCAGCTTTTCATATATTCCAGTGAGCTCTGGACAACCGGCTTTCCTGCTGCTTTTATTAAGTCGTTTGTCATTCCAGATGGTCCAGAGGCTTTTCCATTTTTCGTCTGGCCGACGACCCCTTTTAACCTCCTCAGCCCTTATGTTCTCTATTCATGCCTCCATAATGCCAGCGTCCTCGATTTCAAGTTCGTTTTCTTCATGCATAAGGATTTTCAGAACACTCCACCTGCTGTTCCGTCATCTATTTTCAACTTCACTCTTCATTCGCTTGGCCCTCTCTGGCATGTCTTTTCCATCTTCTCTCAGTCACTTTGCTATTCTGAATGTTTTCTGTTTTTCCTCTGCTGTTTTGAAATTCTGATTCTGTTCATTTTACGTCTTCTCATTTGCCTTAGCTATCTGCCTCTTACCTCCCCTCCCCTCTTTTTTTCACTGTTTACAACTTCGCCCTCTTCCTTGCCTCCCCTCTGTCAGGACTTGAAGTCTCCTTGCTTTGATTCAATTGCACTTTGAACATCTCGATTCCGGTGGCCTATTCCTCTTTCCCCATATTTTCCGATGTTATCCCCTTTCCTCTTATCCCTTTTTTTTATTCTTTCTTTTTGCTGCTTCAGTTGATCTCACTTTGATGCTAGATTTCCTGACTCGCACATTTTCTTTAACCTTTTCTCCTATTCTTACAATAATTTGTCATTATGTCAAAATCAGCTTGTGCTTCACCTTCTACACACTTGTATGATCATCAGTTTCTCTCTGGGTTTTTGTCAATTTGTTTTATTCACTTTACCTATCATTGTTTCCTTTATTACATATCCTGATTCTTAGCTTATCTTTCTTCAACGACCAAGCAATAGACATAAGCTCCACAACCTATAAAATCCTGTATCCTCTAAGCGTCAAGTAATCAAGTATTGGGTCAAATTAATGTAAGTTGCTCTCGTTTATTTTAGGCAGGAGAGTAAGATGACTTTGGTTAAATTAGTTTAGACAATGCAAGGCTCACTAAAATTACGTTGTGTAAGGTATGATTAGGGTAGCTTGGACAAAATCGTGTTAAGTTATGTACGGTAATTTTGGATTACCTTAGGCAAATATAATTAGGTAAGAAAGGCAGTGTCAGCTTGCTAGTTACATTACATGAATTGTTTAAATCATTGGTCCGCAAAGTTTTTAGTATGAGAGCCACATAATATGTTTTGCATACCTTTATGGGGGCCCAGGGAAAATATGAGACATCAGTTTCACGTATATTTTATTATTTCAAACTGAATTCAAACAAAGGAGATATATTCAAAGTAAAAGCTTAAGAAACTGGGGATGGGAGATGACTGACCGACTGCCACCACACTCCAGCTTCAAGTGACTGGCTTTGACTGGTCAAATTCAAGTTAGTTGCCACTTTTCATCGCATCGTCAGTAAAGAAAGAAAAACAGTTGACCAGAAAAAAAAAATCATATACCATACAAGCACTCCAGCCGCAAATCCATTCGTGAAACCGACCAAACCCGCCTCCCCCTCCCCCCTCCCCCCACCAGCCCCACCCCCACCCCAATCATATTTTCTCATTCAGACCACATCCCATAGCTCATTTTCAAATAAGAATGACTAGATATTATGACATACGCAAAACGCCCGCCGATAGAGCAATTGATACGAAGCGAGGAATTATTGATACACGAATTCGAAGCGCGTCGAATTTGCTCTATGATTTTGAGAGAGTTTTATGACCCCCCCCCCCCCCCCCCCCCCCCCCCCCCGCCCTCCCCCCCCCCCCCCCCCCCCCCCCCCCCCCCCCCCCCCCCCCGCCCTCCCCCCAAGTCGCTCTCCCGTATTTGGGCCGATGCAGTGAACGGTGATTGGGAAAAGTACGCTCACTGGCTCAGGTAGATGAATATATATATAT
>NC_061110.1:14818700-14828700 GCF_015104395.2 Macrobrachium nipponense | reverse complement strand
CTTAGTTGGCTGTGTAGTCTTTTCTGGTTGGTTCCGAATAGTTTGTTCTGTTGGTATCCCTTATTCCTGTTCATGTACCGTTGGATCTTATTTGCTTTGGCCTTAAGCCTCTGTTTTACATCTTCTATTGTATTATTATTATTATTATTATTATTATTATTATTATTATTATTATTATTATTATTATTATTATTATTATTATTATTATTATTATTAAGAAATTCAGTCTCGTGAAGAACAAATTGTTAAAAAAAATCCACAATTATATCTTAAAATATATTTCTATGTTAAAATCAAAGACTTTCGAACACCTGAACGGTGTTCCTCATCAGTGTAGACGTTCTATATTACATAGAAATACATTTTAATGTATAACTGGATTTCCTAACAAAGTATTATTTTTTTTTTTTTTTTATTTTTTTTTTTGCTCTATCACAGTCCTCCAATTCGACTGGGTGGTATTTATAGTGTGGGGTTCCGGGTTGCATCCTGCCTCCTTAGGATTCCATCACTTTTCTTACTGTGTGCGGCATTTCTAGGATCACACTCTTCTGCATGAGTCCCGGAGCTACTTCAGCGTCTAGTTTTTCTAGATTCCTTTTCAGGGATCTTGGGATCGTGCCTAGTGCTCCTATGATTATGGGTACGATTTCCACTGACATATCCCATATCCTTCTTATTTCTATTTTCAGATCTTGATACTTATCCATTTTTTCCCTCTCTTTCTCTTCAACTTTGGTGTCCCATGGTATTGCGACATCAATGAGTGATACTTTCTTCTGACTTTGTCAATCAACGTCACGTCTGGTCTATTTGCACGTATCACCCTATCCGTTCTGATACCATAGTCCCAGAGGATCTTTGCCTGATCGTTTTCTATCACTCCCTCAGGTTGGTGCTCGTACCACTTATTACTGCAAGGTAGCTGATGTTTTTTGCACAGGCTCCAGTGGAGGGCTTTTGCCACTGAATAATGCCTCTTTTTGTACTGGTTCTGTCCAATTGCCGGGCATTCGCTTGCTATGTGGTTTATGGTTTCATTTTTCGTATTGCACTTCCTACATATGGGAGAGACGTTGTTTCCGTCTATCGTTCTTTGAACATATCTGGTTCTTAGGGCCTGATCTTGTGCCGCTGTTATCATTCCTTCAGTTTCCTTCTTGAGTTCTCCTCTCTGTAACTATTGCCTCGTGCCATCGCTGGCCAGTTCTTTAGTCTGTCTCATGTATTGTCCGTGCATTGGTTTGTTGTGCCAGTCCTCTGTTCTGTCTGCCAGTCTCCTGTCTGTATATTTGTGGGTTTTCGTCTACTTTTATTAGTCCTTCTTCCCATCCACTCTTTAGCCACTCGTCTTCACTGGTTTTCAGATATTGCCCCAGTGCTCTGTTCTTGATGTTGACGCAGTCCTCTATACTTATTATTATTATTATTTTTATTATTATTATTATTATTATTATTATTATTATTATTATTATTATTATTATTATGTTTTAGCTTGTAAAGTCTGCATGTCTTGTATGTACAATCATTAAACTTGCCTTATGTTATCGCCATATAAGCATCAAATTGCTCCGGCGATTTTTCTGTTAATTTTGGGAATTTGTACCAAATAATGACAAACAATTATACTATACTATGCTATTATTATTAAATCATACTGACATGCTATAGTATAATCACCGCGAAACATTGAAAACTACAGACGACTGAAAGTTCTTAAAATACTGATGTGCCTCTCTAATATGGAAAAACTAAATGATAATTTAGGACTCTTATTAAGCAAGCATCCATATAACAGAATACCATTACCGAATACAAGCGAGAAAAATATTTTTTTTAAATGCGGTAAAATCTGAAGTTTACAAGTATACCTCGCTTCTCTGGTACTCGATTTGTTTGTCTGTCACACACACACACACATTCACACGCAAAGAGAGAGAGAGACAGAGCGACAGAGAGAGAGACAGAGAAAGAGAGAGAGAGATTCCGTGGCGTCACCGACAAATGATGAATTTCGCGCCATCATCACGAGATCAAAGGCGCCCAGATACTGAATGAGTGACTGGTCTCTATCTCGTTCTCCCCAGGAATATTCACTGCCTAGGCTCAAAGATAGGGGGGGGAGTATTGTTTGCTTTTCCGATTGATTCCCGGCGCATTTCGACGATTAGGAAGAGCTGTCATTCGCCTGATGTCGTTTCAGGAAAGCATTCATGAGTGAAGGAAGTTTGGTCTGATTTTATTTTTCTTGATTTTGCTTGATTTTTCGTCTACTGAATTCGTTTCCCATAAATGAATATTAATTTAAGTGCCTCCACGCTACACACGGCACAAAAATATATAAGTATTCGATCACACATACGTAACGAACAGGTTTAACACAAGTCAACGACTTTTTGGTAAATCTAACCATCGTTTCAATCGACGATATCCAGCATCTCCCAAAGATTCGTTAATCATTTCTCTAGATTTTCCTTCCTCTAAATAAGTCTTGCGCAACGAAGTGTTAATTAGGATCCGTCTACACCACAGTAATACATATTATAAACACATGTTTGCAACATATCAAACACATCACAAACAGGTTGAATACAAGTCAGCGACTTTATGGTGGTGCTAACTAGCTTTACATTCCCTGACCTAATAGTAAGAAAAATCCAAGTGAAACTTAATACAGAATGTATGGAATGTTTGAAGTCAGGCAACTGCATAAAAAAAGAAAAATTAAAATCTTGTTTAAAAAAGGGAAATAAACAATCACAGAAATATTGGGAACAGAAGAAAAAAAAATTTTCTTTTCTAAATCAAATAAGTTGAAAGTAATCCTGAAGCCATGAAGAAGAAAAACGGTTTTTAAGCTATGGAATAAAATTGAAAACTTTATAGTCAATTTTATTAGAGGAACTGATATGTGTAGACACACACAGATACGTACACAGACATATTTAATTATATATATACATATATATATATATATATATATATATATATATAATATATATATATATATCATATATATATATATAGATAGATAGATATATATATATATATATATATATATATATATATATATATATATATATATATATATTATATATATATATGATGTGTGTGTCTTCCAGTGACATCATAGAATAATGATTTATAGAAAACCGTCCTTTTTCTCCACTAATATAATATGAATTATCTTATAATATAAAATCAACAGCATCTCAGAAAAATACGAGAATCTGTAGGCGCTAGTCAACTTTAGAAAAACGCCGTAAGTTCGTGTTACTTCGTGTATCATTTTTGCATTACAGAGTGCCTCTGTTCTCAAGGAAGAACAAATTAACTTTCATATTTCTACGAAAAAAAAATACTGCCTAGCCGAATGATCTGGTAAAAATTCCCATTAAGATACTGCCTTGCGTGTCTAAAGCCAATACTGATTCCAAGTAGTTGGTTGAATATCCAATATTGCTGCCACATAATTGGTTGAATATAGTAGAGTCCTGAGGATGTATGCCAAAAACGGACAACAAACACCTGGCACTCGTGCCAAAAGTGGCGTGCTAACGACTTCATCACAGCACGCGACATTACTTTGCAGATGTACTTCCTATTTCTTACGCGGGGTAACCTCATTCTTCTTTAGTAACTGGGGTAGGGGAGAATATACAGACAGGGGCTCGTTGTTATCCCATTTGCTGGACCACTGGTATAGTGTTTAGTGTCGTGGAATGCCACTCGGATGTTGCTGGTTCGCGTCTCCGCCTATGGCCACCGTGGGCTTGTTCCATGTGAATAATAATAATAATAATAATAATAATAATAATAATAATAATAATAATAATTGATAAAAATAATACCATGAACTTCAGCCCTTCCAATAAAACTAGCATTACTGTTACAAAATATAAATCTTATATTATGATTCCCGTTGTTTGATGTAATATCTACTTTTGAAGATAAAACTACTTTATGCTTTTATAGATAGTTTCACTTGAAGGACACTAAATAAAAATATATATATTTTTTTTAAATCGGTTGCCTCATGGGCAGATTTATTATCAAAGATTTGCTGGTTTTGGGCACTTACAATTAAGAATAAGTTGCCCATTTTTGGGCACATACAATTAAAAATAAGTTGCCCTTTTTGGGCACATACAGTTGAAAATAAGTCGCCCATTTTGGACACACAATTAAAAGTAAGTTACATATTTTGGGCACATACAATTAAAAATAAGTTGCCCATTTTGGGCACATACAGTTATAAATAATTTGCCCATTTTCTGTACATACAATTAAAAATAAGTTTCCCATTTTGGGCAAAATTGAAAATAAGTTACATATTTTGGGCACAAACAATAAAAAATAAGTTGCCCATTTTGGTTACACACAATTAAAAATCAGTTGCCCATTTTAAGCACATGCAATTAAAAATAAGTTGCCATCCACTGATCTTTGTATGCACCGTTACTGTTATTACTTCTCCCACCGCCAGCAAAACATGCAAAAAGTTTATAATGCTCAAAGACTTGAAGTTAAGAGTGGTAAAATAATGGGAGTGGACCAGCCATGAGGGAGCGAGTAAAATATTGAATACCGGAGATATAAATCCCCGGTCTTTCTCATCAGATCTCAAACGCTTCATGCTGGTAAGATTTAATGATCAAAGGGATGTATTCCATAATGCTCCATCTAAGACTCATTATAAAAGGGAACTTCGCTTCAGAGCTTTTACTCAAAAGCGATAACAAATGAATTCGTTATATGTATCTCAGCAAGAGCTTGCGCGTTTGACCATCTGCATACCTTAATTTCCCATAGGTCGTAATAAATCTTATTAGTGCATTTATGCGGTATCATTGTGGTATAGAATGATCGTCTCTGCAAGAGATGCAAGAGATCTGCAAGAGATGCAAAAGCTCGAAGTGAAACTATAAACCTGCGCGTGCGTATGGGAATTCTCTGCCAAATATACGTTTGTATTTAAAAGTCGGTTCAGAAAAGTAAAGATGATCAGTGATTATTGTAAAGGTTCACAGCTCCGTCACTGGGTGATCCATTGTGTAAGTTTACCCAGGACAGCTGCTCCTCATGTGAGAATCAGGCTCACATGTGATGACCTCTGTATTATTATTTTTTCCCCTTTAAATCTTGGTTGTGTTGAGAGGGAAGTTCGAAATCATTATTGAGGGCTGGAAATTTTCGGCCGGCAGGATTTTCAAAAAGCAATCTTGGCATAAGAAAACGGTGAAGTTTCCCTTAAAAGGATTGTGATTATTTAAAAAAAAGTTACATGCTTTTTTTTATTGCTCATACTTGATTTTAAAAAAAAGATTCATTAAGATTATTAGTAGTCTTGTGTTTATCGAATGTTTTCAAGGATTTCCCAAAAGAAAATATGCATAAAAAACGATTGTTCTTTTATTGCTCATATTTGATTATTTCTTCAAAAGTTCTTCGTTATCATTCTGATTTAGGATGCCTTAGAGTGAAGGCGACAAATCTTGTGCTAAGTTGGTTCATTTTCTTCGTGGCCGTATGCTGTGTTTA
Source organism: Macrobrachium nipponense (assembly GCF_015104395.2). Lineage (NCBI taxonomy): Eukaryota > Metazoa > Arthropoda > Malacostraca > Decapoda > Palaemonidae > Macrobrachium > Macrobrachium nipponense. The sequence continues at coordinate 14,823,159 of NC_061110.1, read as the reverse complement.
TATATTAACATAACAAGTTTTAACTACCATGGTAGAGGTTATAAGCGCGCTACACACCCACATTCATACACACACAAACACACACACACACACACACACACACACACACACACACATATATATATATATATATATATATATATATATATGTATATATATATATACATATATATATATATATATATATATATATATATATATATATATATATATATATATATATATATATAAATATATGCATATATATATATATATATATATATACATATATTTATATATATTTCTTTATGCATATATATAAGAAGATATCACATCACCGTGATTCATATGAATTATTCGAGCTACAAATGTCCTTTAATATCTAATTCGCTCTATCTCGGAATTAATATATTTTCATATATGTAAACCGAAGAGGAATTTGTTACTTTGATAATAATTTCGGCCTCTCGTGGATTCGAACCACCGCCCAGCGGACAGAGAAGAAATCAGGACTTCAGTGACGTTATCGGTTCGTTGGAATCAGTAAATTGCTAAAAAAAAAAAAAAAAAAAAAAAAAAAAAAAAAAAAAAAAAAAAAAAAAAAAAAAAAAAAAGAAAAAAAAAAAAAAAAAAAAAAAAAGATAGATTGGGGTATAGAAATCAACACTAAAACACACAAAAAAGATTATTAAAAATAAAACACCATTGAAGCCCCAAGGCTATAAAACGTTTACAATTGAATATCATGTAAAGTATTTAAAAAATAAAACAGACGAGAGTTAATACAACTGCATCTGAGATTTTGTTTTGTTTCTTTTGTATTTCTCGCCCTTACATCATAAATTTCCCGGAGGGGGCGGCGGGGGCGGGGGGGGTGGGGGGGTGGTGGCTGGTAGGCGTCTCCAGGAAATGAATGTCTCAGAAACAGTAATTACTAACATGAATTGGTGTTTGGGGATAATGAACAGCCTGAGAGGGAGGAAGCGAATGGGGGGGAGGGAGGGGGGCGGGTCGTTTTGATTAGGAGAAACATGCGAGTGAAAGAACATAATTCGAATCTATATGATGGAACATCGATGATCACGAACCGTACTTAAAAACTGTAATAAAATGAAAAGACGTGAAGAAGATTATTTAGTATTGGACTTAATGTTTGCACGTTATGCCTGAGGAAGCGTAGTTGGTCATTGGATTGCTAAGCCAGCTGTTACATTCGAACCAGACTCGCTATTCTATTGTTCATTCCACAAACATGATTTATGCAGATGCAGATTCAAAGACTATTATTGCTGCTATAAAAGTATCCTTCAAGATTGAAGCAGAAAAGTAGAAACGGATATAAACCTTTCCGTTCTCCTCACAGCCTTTGGCGGGATCAAGCAAAAATATAAGCATCCGAAAAACGTGCAAAAGAAATAACAGAAAGCAAACGGCACTCACTATACTGAAAGAAATTTGTATTAAAAAATCAGATGCACCATCTCTTACGTTTTTCGTTTAGTGGTTTGATTGTACTTTTGCCTTTTTAACTAGGGGACACTGAATTTCATAGGTGTAAACAAAACTATGAAGAGCTATAAGAGGCTGTTTTAATGTCAACAGAACGACACACTTTACCTGCAGATGTTTCCAGATCTAGAAATGTTTTTATACTTCAACTATAAAGGATTTATGAATTGGATTTCATTCGTAAATTCGATTATTAGTGCAGAGCGAAATGAATGAATTACAAAATATCGTCGTCATACTCCACTTATCAGTTCCCTTTTCACGATGATGTGCTAGCTAAGCAGTGAGGGAATGATTTTCTGTTAAGAAAATGGCATTAGGAATCCAGTAGAGATGACATGAACCCAAACCACTATGAACACAGCCCCCAGAGCTAAAGAGCTATTCATCATCATATCCTGGTTATGGCTGAAAGTTTCTCTTCAGGCCAGTTACTACAGCAGATACACTTGAGTGAAGCTCTTTGTAATTTGTGATTCATGGAAAAGGGCCATTATGTCCTAACTCAGTCATAACCACTGATATAAAGAACTACGAAATCATTAGAACAGTACTTACCGGCATATCAATAATCAACGCACAAAAGAGGATGAGCAATTTACTTTTGGCGATACTCCATATTGCAGAAAAAAAAAAAATACATTCGATAACATTTTACAGAACCAAACCAGTGGTTGAGTAAAACCACTTCCTTCCTTATTATGTGATAGAGAGCAAGGGGAGTTAGGGGGCCAGCGGTTGGGTGTGGGGTGAAGATCTATCCTCGTCACTATATATTCCCTGAATAGTAAACTCAAATAAAGGGGGAGACCGCCCTTATTATTCCTTTTGTTTAGCCATCGTGAAGTTTGTTGCAGGAAAGTTGGATCCATGGCTCACATGAAAAGCCACTCTGATTAGTTTTGGTTACCTGAAATTATTACAGTATTCACTGACAAAATTCATGGTTTTAAACTTTTTTTATTATTACCATTATTATTCCACATCCCTGACAGTCACCATTGGTTACAAAAGGGGCCAAAAGGATTTTCAAGATAACATGTCAGATTTTGTCTCAGAGTTAATGTAGGAAAAAAAAATCTAATATCATTGGACGTTATGCGTCAAAGCAATGAAACATTTTCTTAGATACCAGCCAAAACCAGGCAGGTGAAGTGTTACTAAATTAACACCGTTAAATACCTACTTCGGAGGGCAACGTTCATTCAGGGTTTTCCTTATTTTGTTTTTCTCATTCAAAACTCCGCCAACTGACCTACTTTGGAGGTCTGTTCCCTGCAAAATTGCACACCCTCTCTCTCTCTCTCTCTCTCTCTCTCTCTCTCTCCGGAAGTGAGTGCTTCTTACCTCTTCAACTCTTCAAATAGGTGCCAATAGGTGTCAGGCAATCTTTCAGTCTGGTAGTAGAATATTACTCCGCAATAACTCAGAGATTGCAAAGCTGCTCTCTCTCTCTCTCTCTCTCTCTCTCTCTCTCTCTCTCTGGAGGTGAGTGCTTCTTACCTCTTCAAATAGGTGCCAATAGGTGTCAGGCAATCTTTCAGTCTAGTAGTAGAATATTACTTTGCAATAACTCAAAGATTGCAAAGCTGCTCTCTCTCTCTCTCTCTCTCTCTCTCTCTCTCTCTCTCTCTCTGAACTTCGCCAAAAGGGGATGCATGCAAGGTAAACAGAAATGACAGAATTAATGGATTCCCGGCCCTCGCACGATTCCAGTTAAACAAACCTAATTCCAGCTGAACCTGATTGAGAGGGAAGTTCGAAATCATTACCGAAGGCTGGAAATTTACGGCAGAATTTTGAAAAAGCAAATTTGGCATAAGAAAAGGATGAAGTTTCTCTTAAAAGGATTGTGATTATTTACGAAAAATCCATGCTTTTTTTTCCATTGCTCATACTTGATTTAAGAAAAAAAAGATTCATTAAGATTATTCGTAAGCTTATGTTTTTCGAAGGTTTTCAAGGATTTTCAGAAAGTAAATATAAAAAAAACGATGATTTTCCATTGTTCATACTTGATTTTTTTTTTCATCGATATTATTCAAGGATTTTCAAGGATTTTCAATGATGATGTTCCCCTTAAGAGCACTGTGATTATGTGAACGAAAAATTACACGCTTTTTCATTGCTCGTACTTGATTGTTAAAAAAAAAATCATTAAGATTATTCATAAGGTAGTTGCAGTAGATTCTTAAACCGTGATTTTTCTGGTATCAGGCGACCTCTGGAACCCCATCCCTTTTACAACAATGGAGAACATAGGATGGCAATTTTGGGGGGGGGGGGTGGTAAATGACACATAACATAACGTGACAAGTATTATTTCAAAATTCGCAAAATGTTATGTATGACACAAAAACAACTTAATTAATAACTTTACCCTTCGGCAAGCACTCTTTCTCCCCCCTCTGCAGACATTCTAAATGTAGTGTTTTTATTTATTTATCTATCTATTTATTCATTTACTTTTTATGTATTTATTTATTTTGTTATTTATGTGTTTATTTATTTATCTATCTATCTATTTGTTTACGTATTTATTTATTTATTTATTTATTTATTTATTTATTTTTTATTTATTTATTTATTTATTTATTTATTTATCTACATATATATTTATTTATCTACATATATATGTATTTATTTATCAATTTATTTATTTATTTATTTATTTATTTATTTATTTATTTATTTGTATGACTGTTAGTTTAAATCAGCCTAGTGCTAGCATAGGCTCCTGCACTGTTTCGTAGCCCTCAGTACTTCAGTGATGTTAATCATCGTAACCGTTTGATTCCATTAATGTCTTCCTATCCCAGAGGCAGTTGTTTGGCAACCCTCTGTAATTTATCCTCCCGAGTTACCTTCTTCCGGTTAATGATCATATATATTATTAAGAATAAAACAGAAACAAGACAAGACATCGAAGGAGAACTTATCGCCAGCTAATCCCATATCATTGGAATAAATA
>NC_061110.1:14798700-14811200 GCF_015104395.2 Macrobrachium nipponense | reverse complement strand
TCTCCTCAGGAAATTAACGTCTCCACAATAATGACTGACATAAGTCTCTGTCCAGTAAAGGAGGGTCAATGCTCTTCAAACTAAAGCTAAGATGCTCAGCCGTCTCGATAAAGGAACGGATCAGGTCTGGGTCAGATGAGGAGGTTGCGTTCATTTGGAATGATGATTCACAAGAGAATTTCTACGTCGTCACAAAATGAAATTTCCAGATAACAATGGCAATGTCGTAATGCAGTCACATATAAATAAACGTGCTCACACAAACACATACAACTGTTTATATAATATATATATATATATATATATATATATATATATATTTATATATATATATGTGTGTGTGTGTGTGTGTGTGTGTGTGCGCGCGCGCGCGCGTGTGTGTTTGTGTCTTAATCACCTTGAGAAGGTTACGTCCAGTTCTATTTTACCGTATTATAATATACTAACATACACAAACATACACAAACACACCAACCTAGTCTAGAGCTTTCTTGTGTATGTTAGTATACCCAGACACACTCGCCTAACCATTGGTGTGTTCGGCTATGGTATATATTAGTATACGCAAACATTTCGTTTAAGCTCTAGTTTGTTTACGTATTCTAACTTGCACAAACACATTCAAGCATAGGTTGGTGAGAACTCAAGCCCCTTTGAGCTTCATTAGCAGACAGTGTTCTGCATAAACTGTTTGTGTGCAAAGCTTTGTTCTCATAAGGACGATTAAACAAATATTTTTTCCCCGTTGTTCTACTGTTTATTGCTGTAAATTCCATGTAACTATAACATTTTCAAATGATCTCTTAAAAAGAATCCACCCTATAGTAAAGAATTCTACGTGCCTTTCTTGAATTCAGAGGAGTTAACTAAATAACACGACAACTCTTTTATTATTTTTCGAATGAAAGATGACGGTAGTTTTTCCCCAGCAATAATTGGGAGAATTAATCATGATTTTTTCTTTCGTGTCCCACGAAAATCATATTTAACCAGGGACAGAGCAACCATTGCAGGAGGTGCCCAAGACGAATGGCTTCTAATTAAGGAGGACCTCCTTTTTCTTACAAATTAGATGACGTCATGCCTCCCCAGCTCATTCTCTCTCTCTCTCTCTCTCTCTCTCTCTCTCTCTCCTGCTTTTGCTCGTTACGCACTGGCATATATATTAGGTGAGGAAAAGATTCCCAAGCTCTGTGTGTGTGTGTGTGTGTGTGTGTGTGTCCTACTTTTACTCTTAATATATATTTGAATGACTGACTGAATCTAACAGAAATAAAGTTAGTAATAAGATAAAAAAATTCATGATTTACGAGCGTATGAATTCATTTCAAACTAATGGAGACAAAATGACAAATCTATGAATTTTGAGAATTTTTTATCAATAGTGATAGTTTTAGTAAACAATTATATACCACTGTAATCTCTCAGTAGCCAATTGTTTGTAGTGATTAATTGTACGCATAAATTTTCCACCAGTACTTGACTCTACCCAAACACCTTCCTACCCATCTCGTCCTAACCCCACCCCCGGCCTTCATCTCCCCCCTGCCCACCACCTTACCCTTCTCTTTGGATAACGCGTCGACCGATAATATGAGGTATTACGGACAATCCTTGAACTAAACTTTTGTATACTTATTCACTTAAACAATACTTAGGAAGTAATTTAAACATCCTTAACACACAGATTAATATAATTATTAACACCTTACAATTAACAACAAACACGCTGAAGGTGGCAAGCCAAATAATACCTTCGTATGTTAGACCGCTTTATAGTTAAATGGAATTCCTGTCGAAGAAAGGACCTCATCCAAAGGACCTCATCCAAAACGTAGACGAAGCGAGAAAGTCCTATTCAGTGAATATGTTTAGCTCGTAACCACTCTGTCCTAAAAACATGGAAACAGTAAGTCAAATTAAATTTCCCAGAATTACTCAAAATTAAGCTGCATAAATTTTTACAGGGCTTCGCAAAAATAAAATTAACCAAAGCCATAAACTTCATAATAATGCAACCTTTGACGCAAATAACCTGGAAATTTTATATGAATAAATTGACTCAAAAGGACCAAGAATAGTTATTTAATAATTAAGGATTTAGCAAGACCTTTACTTAAATATAAATGAAAGTACTGGCAATAACAAGGAATCGAACTAAAACCCGCTTCCTTCAGTTGAACCCCATACCTGTTATTGTCCCAGAGAGGGCATATAAGTGAAGTGACGACGACGTTCACCACAAGAGCAAGTTGCAGATAAAGGAGCCAATTATGCGACACATCAAGCTAGGACTCCACTTGGGCTCAATCACACACAACGATGCTGAATACATCAAAGTAAACCCTTGGTCATAACTCGAGGACGGGGACTTCAGAACAGCATACGTCTCGACGTGGCACATGGTCGTGGCAAACCAATCGAAGAAGCTATCCAGTGGTCCAGTGGGGGTTTTACAACATCCACATATTGTTTAGATTCCTCACTGTATAATTATCGACGAAGAAACGCATCTGTGAAAAACACTTGAACACGATAATTAGTAATTTCACAGAAGGCTTAGAGGAATAGAGGAGGAGTTGCTGCCATACTGCGGACGGAGTGATGTCTCTGCTTCTGTCTTTCAGTACATAACCATATCGGCTTGTATAGTTATAACAAGGTAATAAGGGAACCAATGGAAGAGGGTTAAAAATGAAAACAAGCTAACTCAATACCAACTTAAAACTATCAAACAACTACTTACTCCCTTTGAGTCAAAATATGCGGTTAATACAAACAAAAATGGAAAGTTACGAATTATATTCGTAATTTTCTGGACAATCCTCAACCGGATACATAGGGCATAAAAGCTCCCATTGATAAATCTATGCTAACGAGTTCGTGACTGGTCCACCAGACGCAGGTTTCTGTGCAATATCGCCAGATGAAAAGAGTCATTTCACTTCACTTAATAACGTTTCCGTTTCTACGACAGGATTACGGAGATTGGGCGCATTCAGGTACTTCAGAAGGCTTCAGAACCTCGCCAGAATGATCGTGCGTTGAGTCTTCTCCGTAGAAGATTAAGTGTTTCGTTCGACAAATTGATAATGCCGGTATCAATGCCGAATTTCGTCTAATCCCTAAAACAGCCAAAATCGCAATGAATTATGAGTTTTTCATCTTATTACTAACAATATATCTGTTAAATTCAGGGCCAAAGCAGGAGCTGGTATAGAGAGAGAGAGAGAGATAGAGAGAGAGAGAGAGAGAGGGAGAGATGGGTAGGTTTAAGTCATCTAATATATATTTTATTATTTAAAAAGCAAAACCAGGAGCTAACATATATATATATATATATATTAATATATATATATAATATAGAGAGAGAGAGAGAGAGAGAGAGAGAGAGAGAGAGAGAGAGAGAGAGAGAGAGATGGGTAGGTTTAAGTCATCTAATATATATGCTAGGACGTAATGTAATTATTCTTGTCTGGTATTTTTCCATTAGCACTAAACAGAATTTTCAAGCAATGGCGGTATTTGTGAAATAATGAGCGGGATCTACAACAAATTGGAAAGGACTGGACTCTCTGCTGGTCCATTTCATCCTCTTTTAATCCATGAGTAATTTTCGAAACTCAGGATTCCAATCCAGAAGGCAATATATATTCATGCAATTAGCAGTTTCTAAACCACCAATAAATGTCGAACATTGCGTACATTTCCCCAATAGATATTACGTCAAAAATATATATAATATATTCATATATATATATATATAGATATGTATTTATGTATGATATAAATATATCTATATATATTTTATTATATATATAATAGTATATATATAATATGTATAGTATATATATATTATTATTAATTATAGATAATACATATGTATATACATTATATATGCGAGTAGATATATATATATATATATATATATATATATATATATATATATATATAGTATATATATATGTGTGTGTGTGTATGTCTGTATATATATATATATATATATATATATATATATATATATATATATATATATATATATATATATGACTAATGGTTAGGGCAAACCACTAACTTATATCTAAAAAAAGTATGTCAGATAATATCACGAGATTACAATTCATTTAATATTCATTTAATATATGCATATATATATATATATATATATATATATATATAGTATATATATATATATATATATATGACTGGTAAAATGTTCTGTAACAACAGAATTCCATCTAATAAAAGGAGTCCCATAAAAACACCAAAATATAGAGAAAAAGTACTATATTTCAGAGACTGCTGTCTCCCTCTTCAGGTAGATGAATGAGAAAAGTTTACAGAAAAGGTGGTATTTATACCAAGAGGTCCATCCACAAACAAGCCATTTTAAGTCACCCCCCGTGATAATCTTCCTTTAATCTTCTTAAGGGTTGGTTGAATGAAGACGTTGTCGATCGTGTCCGAATCCATGCTCCTTTTGAGATGTTCATTACCTGCCTCTCTTTTATTAAGGCCGATTCCATCATTTGACTCTTGTACCGGCAGTTGCTGCTATAAATTACACGTGACAAATTCCAGTTTATTCTATGGTTATGTTTCATTTATATGGTTGAAAATAGCCGAGTTCTGTTGTCCATACCTAACTGACCGTTTGTGTTGTATTAATCTCTGGGAAGGGATTTGCCTGTAAATCCGACTGTAAGATTGGTCACAGTCCTGGCATGGGATTTCGTTATACCCCAGAGTCCTTTGGAGATGTCTTTTGTTGGACGTTAATCAGGGATTGGTTTGGCTAAGGTGTTTGGGTAAGTAAATACAAAAGGGTTCGATTTTCCGAGGGGGTTGGTTTGGTTATTCTCCTAATCGTGTCCAGGTGGGGAATTATTATTTGATTGTTGGGTATCTCTGGTCTTGTCTTTAGGGGGTCGGTAGAAAATTACGGTTGCTTTGTGAATTGCTTTCTCAATTATGGGTCAGGATATTTTAAAGACGAAAGTTGCTTGCGAATTAGTTCAAATTCTTTTTCCAGGAATTCTGGGGAACAAATTCGTAAGGCTCTTAAGAACAAGTTACTAGCTACACCTATCTTGATAGTAACGTCATGATAGCTAAAGTAGTGAATGTATGAAAGTGAGACCGTTGGTTTTTTCTGTATATTGTAAATTTGTATTTCTGTCGTATCTCTGATTATTAAAAACATCAAGAAACGGAAATTTTGTTGTCGTTTCCCATTCAACTTTAAATTTGATGCTGTGCACTAATGTGTTTAATTTCGAGAGGAATTCATTGAAATTGCCCCACCTATTATCCCAAAATGTTAGGGAATATCATCCACGTTATCTCAATCCCACAGCATGTTTTTGGGTTTTATTCGCATTTATTACTGTAGTTTCAAAGTATTCCATGTACAGATTGGCTAGAACAGGACTTAAAGGACTACCCATACTACACCCGAATTTTTGCTTGTAGAATGATTCCCCGAATGAAAATACGTTATTAGATGCACATAATTCAACTAGCTTTATTATTTTTGTCAAGCGCCATGGGAAATGATCTGAATAGGGGATAATTTTACCCTTAAAAACTGAAGAACGTCCTGTACTGGTACTTTAGTGAACCTTGGGGAATCTACGGTCAAGGCTTAAAAGTTTTATGTTGTGAAGTGGTATATGTGCTTCTCTGAATTTGTGACAAAATCTTCCGAATGTTTAATGTACTGGGAGATAAAGTGCCTAAAAAAGGGGAAAGGAGGCCAGCTAACCATTTAGAAATTTTGTAATTGAAAGCACCGGCACATGAAACGATGGGTCTGAATGGAAGATTGTCTTTGTGAGTTTGGGAAGGCCATAAAAATAGGGTAATTTAGGATTAATTACTTTAAATTTCTCTAATAGTTCAATACTCTTTTTGTCTTTGCCAATTAATCTTACTTTCCGAAAAAATTCTGTGGGGAACGTTTGGAGGGGATTTTTCGTCAGTTTTTCGTATGTATTTGTGTCGCTAAGGAGCTGGTTGATTTTGTCAAGGTAGAAGTCTTTGTCCATTATTACGATTTTGCCGTCTTTGTCGGATCTACTTATTATAACATCTAACTTTTTTAGCGAGTGGATGGCTATCATGAATCTGCGGGGAACAGGATATTTCTTATGTAAGTCAGTTAACGCATTTAGTAACACTCCTTTTAAACATATCTCTTCACGGTTGTAGTTTTTGTCAGATATGAATTTATCAAAAGCCACTATGAAGTCTAGGTTGTTTTTGCGGTCTGGCATAAGGGCAAAGGATAAGCCTAAATTTAAAACTAAATGTTGATTTACAGTAAGGGGGGTGTTGGATAAGTTTAAAACTTTGTCTTGTTGCTCAAGATTATTCCATGCACTATTGTCTATTAGATTATTTAACTTGCGTAGAAGTCTGTTGGAATGAGTCACGCTATTATAGGCAGCAATGTCGGAACAGAATGAAATCAGATACCTGTATATGTGGTCCGTAGTGAGGAGGCGAAGATTAGACTGGGTTCCATATATCACTCTGCGTAGTACGAAGATGTCGTTTTTCGTATCGGTGATTCTTTCCTCCAGGAAAATGTGTGAGAGAGGGAAGGGGTCCGATTGCAGAGTCCATCTCCCGAATCCGTACATTTTTGGTAGTACTTGTTCTTTGAGGCATCTTCTAAAAGAGTTTTTGGTTTTTCCCAGCCGTGTAGTCTGATCAGTTCTTTCTCAAAACTTGCGAAAAATTGGCTTGACTTCTGGAAGTGAGTGAAGAATCCTGGAAAGGCGGTTTGAATTCCATAATGGGCTGAAAATGACTGGTAAAAATGTTCTGTAACAACGAATTCCATCTAATAAAAGGAGCCCATAAAAAACACCAAAATATAGAGAAAAAGTACTATATTTCAGAGACTGCTGTCTCCCTCTTCAGGTAGATGAATGAGAAAAGTTTACAGAAAAGGTGGTATTTATACCAAGAGGTCCATCCACAAACAAGCCATTTTAAGTCACCCCACCCGCTGATAATCTTCCTTTAATCTTCTTAAGGGTTGGTTGAATGAAGACGTTGTCGATCGTGCTCCGAAATCCATGCTCCTTTTGAGATGTTCATTACCTGCCTCTCTTTTATTAAGGCCGATTCCATCATTTGACTCTTGTACCGGCAGTTGCTGCTATAAATTACACGTGACAAATTCCAGTTTATTCTATGGTTTATGTTCATTTATATGGGAAAATAGCCGAGTTCTGTTGTCCATACCTAACTGACCGTTTGTGTTGTATTAATCTCTGGGAAGGGATTTGCCTGTAAATCCGATGTAAGATTGGTCACAGTCCTGGCATGGGATTTCGTATACCCCAGAGTCCTTTGGAGATTCTTTTGTTGGACGTTAATCAGGGATTTGGCTAAGGTGTTTTGGGTAGTAAATACAAAAGGGTTCGATTTTCCGAGTTGGTTATTCTCCTAATCGTGTCCAGGTGGGGAATTATTATTTGATTGTTGGGTGTATCTCTGGTCTTGTCTTTAGGGGGTCGGTAGAACTTACGTTTGCTTTGTGAATTGCTTTCTCATTATATGGTCAGGATATTTTTTCAAAAAAAGACGAAGTTGCTTGCGAATTAGTTCAAATTCTTTTTCCAGGAATTCTGGGGAACAAATTCGTAAGGCTCTTAGAACAAGTTACTAGCTACACCTATCTTGATAGTAAACGTCATGATAGCTAAAGTAGTGAATGTATGAAAGTGAGAACGTTGGTTTTCTGTATATTGTAAATTTGTATTCTGTCGTATCTCTGATTATTAAAACATCAAGAAACGGAATTTTGTTGTCTGTTTTTCCCATTCAACTTTAAATTTGATGCTGGGCACTAATGTGTTTAATTTCGAGAGGAATTCATTAAAATTGCCCCACCTATTATCCCAAAAATGTTAGGATATCATCCCACGTATCTCATCCACAGCATGTTTTTGGGTTTATCGCATTTATTACTGTAGTTTCAAAGTATTTCCATGTACAGATTGGCTAGAACAGGACTTAAAGGACTACCCATACTACACCCGAATTTTTGCTTGTAGAATGATTCCCCGAATGAAAATACGTTATTGATGCACATAATTCAACTAGCTTTATTATTTTGTCAAGCGCCAATGGGAAATGATCGGAATAGAATAGGGGGATAACTTTTACCCTTAAAAACTGAAGAACGTCCTGTACTGGTCTTTAGTGAACAGGGAATCTACGTCAAGGCTTAAAAGTTTTATGTTGTGAAGTGGTATATGTGCTTCTCTGAATTTGTGACAAAAAATCTTCCGGAATGTTTAATGTGACTGGGAGATAAAGTGCCTAAAAAAGGGGAAAGGAGGCAGCTAACCATTTAGAAATTTTGTAATTGAAAGCACCGGCACATGAAACGATGGGTCTGAATGGAAGATTGTCTTTGTGAGTTTTGGGAAGGCCATAAAATAGGGTAATTTAGGATTAATTACTTTAAATTTCTCTAATAGTTCAATACTCTTTTTGTCTTTGCCAATTAATCTTACTTTCCGAAAAAATTCTGTGGGAACGTTTTGGAGGGGATTTTTCGTCAGTTTTTCGTATGTATTTGTGTCGACTAAGGAGCTGGTTGATTTTGTCAAGGTAGAAGTCTTTGTCCATTATTACGATTTTGCCGTCTTTGTCGGATCTACTTATTATAACATCTAACTTTTTTAGCGACGAGTGGATGGCTATCATGAATCTGCGGGGAACAGGATATTTCTTATGTAAGTCAGTTAAAGCATTTAGTAACACTCCTTTTAACATATCTCTTCACGGTTGTAGTTTTTGTCAGATATGAATTTATCAAAAGCCACTATGAAGTCTAGGTTGTTTTTGCGGTCTGGCATAAGGGCAAAGGATAAGCCTAAATTTAAAACTAAATGTTGATTTACAGTAAGGGGGGTGTTGGATAAGTTTAAAACTTTGTCTTGTTGCTCAAGATTATTCCATGCACTATTGTCTATTAGGTTATTTAACTTGCGTAGAAGTCTGTTTGGAATGAGTCACGCTATTATAGGCAGCAATGTCGGAACAGAATGAAATCAGATACCTGTATATGTGGTCCGTAGTGAGGAGGCGAAGATTAGACTGGGTTCCATATATCACTCTGCGTAGTACGAAGATGTCGTTTTTTGTATCGGTGATTCTTTCCTCCAGGAAAATCTTGTGTGAGAGAGGGAAGGGGTCCGATTGCAGAGTCCATCTCCCGAATCCGTACATTTTTGGTAGTACTTGTTCTTTGAGGCATTCTTCTAAAAAGTGTTTTTGGTTTTTCAGCCGGTGTAGTTTGATCAGTTCTTTCTCAAACTTGCGAAAAATTGGCTTGACTTCTGGAAGTGAGGGAAGAATCCTGGAAAGGCGGTTGAATTCCATAATGGGCTGAAATGACTGGTAAAAATGTTCTGTAACAACAGAATTCCATCTAATAAAAGGAGCCCATAAAAACTCCAAAATATAGAGAAAAAGTTACTAATTTTCAGAGACTGCTGTCTCCCTCTTCAGGTAGATGAATGAGACAAAGTTTACAGAAAAGGTGGTATTTATACCAAGAGGTCCATCCACAAACAAGCCATTTTAAGTCACCCCCTGATAATCTTCCTTTAATCTTCTTAAGGGTTGGTTGAATGAAGACGTTGTCGACGTGTCCGAAATCCATGCTCCTTTTGAGATGTTCATTACCTGCCTCTCTTTTTATTAAGCCGATTCCATCATTTGACTCTTGTACTGGCATTTGTTGCTGCTATAAATTACACGTGACAAATTCCAGTTATTCTATGGTTATGTTCATTTATATGGTTTGAAAATAGCCGAGTTCTGTTGTCCATACCTAACTGACCGTTTGTGTTGTATTATCTCTGGGGAAGGGATTTGCCTGTAAATCCGATGTAAGATTGGTCACAGTCCTGGCATGGGATTTCGTATACCCCAGAGTCCTTTGGAGATGTCTTTTGTTGGACGTTAATCAGGGATTTGGCTAAGGTGTTTGGGTAAGTAAATACAAAAGGGCGGTTCGCATTTTCCGATTGGGGGCTTGGTTTATTCTCCTAATCGTGTCCAGGTGGGGAATTATTGATTTGTTGGGTGTATCTCTGGTCTTGTCTTTAGGGGGTCGGTAGAAAATTACGTTTGCTTTGTGAATTGCTTTCTCAATTATATGGTCAGGATATTTTAAAGACGAAAGTTGCTTGCGAATTAGTTCAAATTCTTTTTCCAGGAATTCTGGGGAACAAATTCGTAAGGCTCTTAAGAACAAGTACTAGCTACACCTATCTTGATAGTAACGTCATGATAGCTAAGTAGTGAATGTATGAAAGTGAGAACGTTGGTTTTCTGTATATGGTAAATTTGTATTCTGTCGTATCTCTGATTATTAAACATCAAGAAAAGGAATTTTGTTGTCTGTTTCCCATTCAACTTTAAATTTGATGCTGGGCACTAATGTGTTTAATTTCGAGAGGAATTCATTGAAATTGCCCCACCTATTATCCAAAATGTTAGGATATCATCCAGTATCTCATCCACAGCATGTTTTTGGGTTTTTTTATCGCATTTATTACTGTAGTTTCAAAGTATTCCATGTACAGATTGGCTAGAACAGGACTTAAAGGACTACCCATACTACACCCGAATTTTTGCTTGTAGAATGATTCCCCGAATGAAAATACGTTATTAGATTTGACCATAATTCACTAGCTTTATTATTTTGTCAGCGCCAATGGGAAATGATCTGAATAGGGGGGTGGATAATTTTAACCCTTAAAAAACTGAAGAACGTCCTGTACTGGTACTTTAATGAACAGGGAATCAACGTCAAGGCTTAAAAGTGTTATGTTGTGAAGTGGTATATGTGTTTCTCTGAATTGTGACAAAATCTTCCGAATGTTTAATGTGACTGGAGAAAAAGTGCCTAAAAAAGGGGAAAGGAGGCCAGCTAACCATTTAGAAATTTTGTAATTGAAAGCACCGGCACATGAAACGAGGGGTGGGTCTGAATGGAAGATTTGTCTTTTGTGAGTTTTTGGGAAGGCCATAAAAATAGGGTAATTTAGGATTAATTACTTTAAATTTCTCTAATAGTTCAATACTCTTTTTGTCTTTGCCAATTAATCTTACTTTCCGAAAAATTCTGTGGGAACGTTTTGGAGGGGATTTTCGTCAGTTTTTCGTATGTATTTGTGTCGCTAAGGAGCTGGTTGATTTTGTCAAGGTAGAAGTCTTTGTCCCATTATTACGATTTTGCCGTCTTTGTCGGATCTACTTATTATAACATCTAACTTTTTTAGCGAGTGGATGGCTATCATGAATCTGCGGGGAACAGGATATTTTCTTATGTAAGTCAGTTAAAGCATTTAGTAAACACTCCTTTTAACCATAGCTCTTCACGGTTGAAGTTTTTGTCAGATATGAATTTATCAAAAGCCACTATGAAGTCTAGGTTGTTTTTGCGGTCTGGCATAAGGGCTTTTGATAAATTCATATCTGACAAAAACTACAACCGTGAAGAGATATGTTTAAAAGGAGTGTTACTAAATGCTTTAACTGACTTACATAAGAAATATCCTGTTCCCGCAGATTCATGATAGCCATCCACTCGCTAAAAAAGTTAGATGTTATAATAAGTAGATCCGACAAAAGACGGCAAAATCGTAATAAGGACAAAGACCTTGACAAAATCAACCAGCTCCTTAGCGACACAAATACATACGAAAAACTGACGAAAAATCCCCTCCAAAACGTTCCGACAGAATTTTTTGCGGAAAGTAAGATTAATTGGCAAAGACAAAAAGAGTATTGAACTATTAGAGAAATTTAAAGTAATTATCCTAAATTACCCTATTTTATGGCCTTCACAAACTCACAAAGACAATCTTCCATTCAGACCCATCGTTTCATGTGCCGGTGCTTTCAATTACAAAATTTCTAAATGGTTAGCTGGCCTCCTTTCCTCTTTTTTAGGCACTTTTTTCTCCCAGTCACATTAAACATTCGGAAGATTTTTGTCACATTAAATTCAGAGAAGCACATATACCACTTCACAACATAACACTTTTAAGCCTTGACGTAGATTCCCTGTTCACTAAAGTACCAGTTACAGGACGTTCTTCAGTTTTTAAGGTAAAAGTTATCCCCCTATTCTGATCATTTCCCTTTCCCATTGGCGCTTGACAAAATAATAAAGCTAGTTGAATTATGTGCATCTAATAACGTATTTTCATTCGGGGAATCATTCTACAAGCAAAATTCAGGTGTAGTATGGGTAGTCCTTTAAGTCCTGTTCTAGCCAATCTGTACATGGAATACTTTGAAACTACAGTATAAATGCGATAAAACCCAAAAACATGCTGTGGATGAGATACGTGGATGATATCCTAACATTTTGTGATAATAGGTGGGGCAATTTCAATGAATTCCTCTCGAAATTAAACACATTAGTGCCCAGCATATCAAATTTAAAGTTGAATGGGAAA
>NC_061110.1:14746200-14793700 GCF_015104395.2 Macrobrachium nipponense | reverse complement strand
AGACTAAAACAAGAGTGGCATTATTATTATTATTATTACATTATTGTATTATTATTATTATTATCATTATTATTATTATTATCATTATCATTATTATTATTATTATTATTATTATTATTATTATTATTATTATTATTATTATTATTATTATTATTATTATTATTTCATGTGCACAGTTCAAAAATAAGAAGGATATTACCATGAATTATTATTATTATTATTATTATTATTATTATTATTATTATTATTATTATTATTATTATTATTATTATTATTATTTCATGCGCACAGTTCAAAGACTTATTGATATGCTCAGTAGTTTACCAAAAATAAGAATAAAATATTGTAAAGAATAAAATATTTTAAAGAAAGAAGAAGCAGGAGTTAAATCAATATGAATTCCTTTTCGTTATTATTATTATTATGATTATTATTATTATTGATTATTATTATTATTATTATTATTATTATTATTATTATTATTATTATTATTATTATTATTATTATTATCGTTCTTTTTATTCTTGCTGTTGTTGTTGTTTCACTGATACAGATGAAAGACTTCTTAAGGCCGCCACTAACGATCAGTTATCTGCAGGCAAAACTGAACCCGCTAACGTTCAGTTATGCCTGCGCAGTTACGCCTCCACAGTCGGCCTGTGCAGGCAAAATTGAACCTATAAACATTCAGCTTTGCCTGAACAGGCCGACCGTGCCGGCATAACTGCGCAGGTATAATTGAGCTTTATGGTGGCTTCTATATCCTCAGTAAATTTCCTAAATCTCGAGAAAAAGATAACAGAAAATTTAGTAGAGGCAAAAAAGCACGAAAAAAAATTAATAGTTAATAAATAAAAGGGGAACTGAACCAACAAAAGACGAATATTTACTAGCTGAAACCTTGGTTTCAGAAATGCCTGAGAATTCAGGACAATTACCTGAAGTGCCTCTGCAGCGTCTTGTAAGCTTCAAGTGATCCTTAAGAACCGGAAGGAGGGAAGGGAGTTTGGGAGAAATATTGGAAGAAAGGTTTTTTTTTTTATCGGTTCTTGAAAAAAATGTCTGCACCAATAACATCCGTCAAATGATACTTCCAGCTTTTATTTTCTCTTTTAAGTTGATTTCTTGCAATTTTCAGGAAATTGGTGAAATTTGTGGGTATTTCATAAAAACACCTTTGCTATCTATTCGTTATTTTTTTTTCTGTATTTCCCTTCACTTCTAATACTGCTTCCTAATGACTGCTATATAATTTAAAAGCTTGAATTTTAAGTCAATGACCCCTGTGGTGGTGGGCTTGTTCCATATGAATAGGTTTCATCTACTGATTAATAATAATAATAATAATAATATCACTTAGGAAGCAGACCCTCTCTCAAGCATACTTTATTAAAAGTAATGGCTACTTCAGCAGCATTACACTTGTAGAGATTCTTCTCTATTTTCCGAATAGCGGCTTTTTCCGTGCTACTTAGACAGGCTAGTAGAGCGCCTATGGAGGTCATGATCAAATACAGAGCCAAAATTGGTGTATATATTTGAATTTTACAGATAAACTATGATACCATAGTTATCAAAGTCATTACGATATATATATATATATGTCTCTCTCTCTCTCTCTCTCTCTCTCTCTCTCTTTCTTGAAGCAAGCGAGCTTTCGTCTGGAGCTGCCAGACATCCTCGGGCTGGGAAGCTGAGGGTGGACTGATCTTGAAGCTTTGTTGTTGTTGTTGGAGTATTAAGCTGGCTTTATGACCAGCACGGGCTTTCAGCTAATGTAGCACGCCCGTAGGTCATTTGAATTATTTTTAGGTGCATTGGTGATTTAAGGATATGAGGCGATCTTTTTATTTATGATTTCTATGGAATGTGCAGGTGGAATGATATGGATTCAAAAGTGAAAGGAAAAGTGAATAGGCAAGGTTACAAACCCCTTTCCTTTAAACCCTAAGGTACCCATTAGTAGAAGATAAAGATCGATAGTAGCGAGGTCCTGGCGAGTCAGAGATAGCCGTAATGAAATCGAAATTTATAGTCGTAGAAAACGGAAAAAAAAAGCGCAACTCTATGGAGTTCAAGTTACCATATTTCACTTACGAGAAAAAAAAAAAGCGGAGAGCGTCGATCGTTTAGCAATAGGGAAACGACGAAGGAAAAAAGAAATATTATCAGTTTTTAGAAACAGGATAACAAAAATAAGCGACAGCTTAAGCGGTAGTTAGATGACAGTTGAAATATTCGGTCGTTAGACGTGAGGCGGCCGAAAAACGGAGGGGAAATAGGATTGTTTTTAGTAAAAGAAAAAGCAGTTAATGCTATAAACAGCACGGTTTCATGTAGCTTGCGATCTTTATGTTTGAGATCCTGATCTGAAAATCTTCTAACAGGAGGTCATCTGGAAGACTGATCTCTAGTCCAACAGAGCGTGACGAGCTCAGAGAACAGCTGATGACCACTGCCACTGTCGTTGTTAAAGATGGCTCTATTTAAAAAAGCCTCAAACTCCTCGTAGGTCAGCAGAACTTTCTGATTTGATATTCTCCTACGAGGGAAGTATTCGTTTCCGACGCTTGAAGTTCTATATTCCTTGTTTTTGGCAGGTCTGAGTTTCACTGTTTTTGCTTAGCTACAACTCCTTAGTTTGTGTTCCTGCTTCTTTATACAAAACAGGAGCTTACAGTCGGTGTCTCGGTCTGCATTTCTTCTTCAACTGCGTCTTCTGTCTGGGTTCCTGCTTCGGCACGAGCAGGAATCGACGTCTTCGGCGATGCAGGGGTTGGGGGGGTAACCTGAGGGGTTGGGGGAGTAGGGGGTGGGAGGAGGTAGAGGGGCTGGAGTTTGGCGAATACGGAGAGGATGAGGGGGTGGGGATGTAGTGCCGGGATCGAGGAGGTTGGGAGGAAGGTTGGGTGGTTTGTGGTACAGGAGGTAGGTTCGTTCTAGGATCGAACCTGGGGTTGCTGGGAGGTTTCCTGGTCGGTGATGGTTTGTCGAGGTCTTGCAGGTGGAGGAGGGATGCCCTTCGCCTTCCAAATCCTCTGCAGTCTGACTGGGCATCCCTTAAACCAAGCATGATGTTGCTGGCTGCAGTTAGGGCATCGGGCAACTGTGTGGCCCTTTTCCTTGTACTTTTTCAAGCACACTTCTGTCTCGTGTTTCGCACTGCACACTCCACAGATGTGTTCTGATTTGCATTCGCTCTTGTGGTGTCCATACCTCTGACACTTGAAGCATCTCAGAGGCTCTGGTACGAAGGCTTCGGTCTCGTAAGTGCCAAGAATCCCAAGGCTGACCCTGGTCTGGAATTTGGCCCTTGAAGGTCGCTGCTTATCTTCAGAGTTCCTGTCATCTTTTGCAGTACATCTCTTGGCTTCCATGATGTTGGGAACCTCGAGGACTCTTTCGATAGTTATGTATTTGGGGACTTTGCATATCATCCCCTTGCTTATTTTTTGAAGCAGGATCAAGAAGGTGGCACAGGTTGTCTTTCCTCAGTAGTTCGGCAGCTTTTTGGTCCTTGGGAGTAATTATGAATTCTCCCCTTAAATTCGGTCTGGCTATGAGATTGGCTTCTGGATATTTTTTCTCGAGGGCCCTGACTGCAGCATATGAAGTCTGGCCCTCGATAACAACAGCTTTGAACTTGGGAAGTGCCGGAAATTCCGCAAAACTCGCCGTATTCGGTGCCCCGATGTCGTAGGGAGGGCAGGTTGTTATTGGTCGAAATCGATGGTACAATCTTCTTCTGTTTCTTCTTCTTCTTCTTCCTTACGGTGGCGAAGCCCTGCTCGTCCTCCAAGGGCGGGTCCTCCTGGGATTACCGGGCGACAGGGGGTCTCTTAGAGGCCATACTTGTCAAAATTGTAGGTTTAAAATGACGAGAGTTACGTAACGCGCCTGTGCACGAAAATACGTAACCTCGATCTTGAAGCGGTGTCCGTCCTCGTTTATATTTGGAGTTGACAGCAGGGGGTCCGCCCCATGCTGATCTACTATTGGCTGGTGGCGGTAGGTCTTCGTTTTCATTGGTGGCTTGAACCGGGTCTCAAGCCACTTTCCATGCGTTGATGGTTGCGATACTGTGTTCCGCTGCAGCCGCCTAGACCTCCTTAGCGGCGCGGTTACGTCGATGGGGCGTTCGCTATGCTGCGGGACGTCACGGCTAACTTGATTATGATTGGCTGCGGGAGTATCTCGTTCGGGGGCGTCGTCTTCCGTGGAGTTGTCGTGCTCGGTGGTGTCATTGTTGGTGGCAGGTCTTCTCATACTCGTAGGGAGGAGAAATTCTTCCTGCGTCGTATTTAGTGTAGGTCTTACTTGCTGGATGAGAAGCGCCTCCAGCAGGCGTAACCGACGGGCATCAGGGGCCTTTCCGATGATCTTCGTGTTTTGGATGATCACATCCCGGGAGATGGCCTCTTGATGTTTGGTGCGTGCGTGATTTTTGATAGCCCCCTCTTGGGCGTGGCACGAGAGTCTCTTCGACAGGCGCATGGTAGTCATACCAACGTAGGCGCCGCTGCAACCGCGGACTGGCATGTATACTGGTACACCACAGCGTCTGCTTCAGGGGTCTCGTACCTCTGGAGAGGGTTTATTTTTCATAATTAGGTCGCGCGTCTCCGATTCTGGTAGTAGATAATTAGGTCGATATTTTTTGGTGTCGTCGGTCTGGGATACATTTTCAGAAATAATTTTCTTGACTGAGTCCTCTTCTTCACGGTAATGTGAGCTCATGAAGGCTTTATAATACAGCTTGATATTATCCTGGGGGCGGGGTTGCGGGCTCTCACTACCGTACCATTTCTCCAGGGCTGTACGGACTTCTCTGCTTATTAATTTATTTGAATACCCGTTATTTACGAGTACTTGGGCAATGGCTACAGAGGGGAGAGCTAAAGAAGGAAACTGAAGGAATGATAACAGCGGCACAAGATCAGGCCCTAAGAACCAGATATGTTCAAAGAACGATAGACGGAAATAACATGTCTCCCATATGTAGGAAGTGCAATACGAAAAATGAAACCTTAAACCACATAGCAAGCGAATGCCCGGCACTTGCACAGAACCAGCACAAAAAGAGGCATGATTCAGTGGCAAAAGCCCTCCACTGGAGCCTGTGCAAGAAACATCAGCTACCTTGCAGTAATAAGTGGTACGAGCACCAACCTGAGCGAGTGATAGAAAACGATCAGGCAAAGATCCTCTGGGACTATGGTATCAGAACAGATAGGGTGATACGGGCAAATAGACCAGACGTGACTTTGATTAACAAAGTCAA
The DNA here is from genome assembly GCF_015104395.2 of Macrobrachium nipponense. Classification (NCBI taxonomy): domain Eukaryota; kingdom Metazoa; phylum Arthropoda; class Malacostraca; order Decapoda; family Palaemonidae; genus Macrobrachium; species Macrobrachium nipponense. The sequence goes on along the minus strand of NC_061110.1, from coordinate 14,788,419 downwards.
GAAGAACGTATCACTCATTGATGTCGCAATACCATGGGACACCAGAGTTGAAGAGAAAGAGAGGGAAAAAATGGATAAGTATCAAGATCTGAAAATAGAAATAAGAAGGATATGGATATGCCAGTGGAATGTACCCATAATCATAGAGAGCACTAGGCACGATCCCAAGATCCCTGAAAAGGAATCTAGAAAAACTAGAGGCTGAAGTAGCTCCAGGACTCATGCAGAAGAGTGTGATCCTAGAAACGGCGCACATAGTAAGAAAAGTGATGGACTCCCAATAATAATAATAATAATAATAATAATAATAATAATAATAATAATAATAATAATAATAATAATAATAATAATAATATGTAATAATAAATGCATTACAAAGTCTGACAAAATAGTGATGCTTCTTCAAATACCATTAGGGCGTTCCTTAAAATTGCTACCATCAACGACCATGACGCTTTCAGGAAAACCATTTCGCGATTTTAACGAACATCCTCCGGTAATGCACTCTTCCTTTTTTATCTCCTTTTCCATCCTTTTTCTTTACACTTTATCGTACGTGGCTATTTCCCTATCCAGTAGGTTCTCTAGTTAGAGTCCATTTTTCAGGCTTGTCCCAAAAACTTTGAAAATATTTTAGCTGTGATGCCACGGGGTTTCTTAGGCCTGATTATGGTTTCAATCTTTTGTTTTGAAACCTAATGTGATGTATTGCTATCAATACTGACAGAGTAATTAGGTTAATTAAAACTTTTCCAAAGACAGTTTTTATTCATTTTTTTTAAGGGCCCTGTCTGTTCTCTCACTGTGCTCAAACACTTCCCCATTTTAGAGCGCTTGTTTATTGTCCAGCGCTTGCAACAAATTCTTGTTGCAAGAATTCCGACACATTTATGAATTCTTTTTGTTTGCGCAGCGATATATTTAGTTTCCAGATTTTCCTATTTCTTTTTCATCTAATTTTATATACTAGTGTTATCTAATTATTATCTAATCTTGTAATTTTTCACAATTAAAGTTACTGTTTTTTCTCTTCAGAAACTACAAAATAAACGTTCATTTATTATTATTTCTGCGCCTTTTAATTGTTGTCCATATCTTAATTAAAATGACCAATTGAAAACATATAATACATACTATAAAGGTATTTGAAAACTGAAATTAGCTTTTGTGGTTTTAATCGCATCAAATACTTTAGCAGTTTTTAGAGTTCATACTTTAGATTCCCTTGATAAGAAAACAGTCTTTACCCCCCAATAAAACGATTTACTGAACTTCGAACGCTCTGCCGTAGCTTCAATAATGTCAGTTAGAATCCAGTTTGAATCATATGCTGGAAATGATATAATCATAATAAACTCCTGCGTGTACATACCATAATTAAAGGAGGAGGCTGGAAGCCAAGCGGTTTCCGTCGAATGTTCCTCTGATGTTGTATCTTTAGATCTTCTCAGGATCAAAGGCAGCCGAGCCCTTCCTGTTTTCATTTCCCAATCCGAGTTCATCGCAGCTTCTCTGCCAAAGACTGACTTATTTGCTCTTAATCTTGTGCCGGAGGTTGAAGCCGGAAGTAATAGTAATAAGAACGGAGCTCATCTCAGGTCGTTGTTAGAATCTGCAGTATTTATCCTCAGTGTGTGGTTAGCATCTGCAGTATTTATCGTCACTATTTAGTTAGAATCCGTAGCATTTATCGTCAGTGTGTAGTTAGAATCTGTAGTATTTATCATCAGTGTGTGGTTAGAATCTGTAGTATTTAGCGTCAGCGTGTGGGTAGAATCTGCAGTATTTATCGTCAGTATGTGGTTAGAATCTGCAGTATTTATCCTCAGTGTGTGGTTAGAATCTGTAGTATTTATCCTCAGTGTGTGGTTAGAATTTCCAGTATTTATCCTCAGTGTGTGTTTAGAATCTGTAGTATTTATCCTCAGTGTGTGGTTAGAATCTGTAGCCTGTCTGCGTTCAGTCCGAATGCTCTTGGAAAGAGATAATGAACCGTTCTGTTACTGTGATGTTACTTTATCACATCCGTTGTTAAGAAGAACCGAACAGTCCTCTGTATAGTACGCGTTGAGTTTCCCCTTCACTTATAGTAGAGAAGTCTTAACTTATAACCAGTGTAAGGTGCAAGCGTATTTCCCTTTTTCCTCTCTCTCTCTCTCTCTCTCTCTCTCTCTCTCTCTCTCTCTCTCTCTCTCTCTCTCTCTTTAGAGAGAGAGAGGAGAGAGAGCGAGAGAGACTGTTACCAGACGGTGTCCCTTTTCCCTTCTGCAGGAAAGCGAAGTGGAACACTCTTGTTGTTAAATGGACAGACCCATTCTCTTTCAATTTCGTCTTTGAGAGCCTCTGCATTTTTGGTTGGGTCCTTTTGTGTTTGAGTGGAGAGACTTCCTGGTTCTGGGGAATCCAGCCCAAAGGCTTTAGAGACTAGAGGAGCATTTCTGCACGGGCTACCAAAACACCTAACCGGGTTAGCAAACTTTCAGCGGTGGTGTGGGCTTTCATGGAAGGATGGTAGGGAGAGGCTTTCGGCCGGTTTTAGAATTTTTGCAAAAACACGAAATAGTTTTTATATAAGTTTTTTTTCCAGTAGAATATTTTGGGCATATTTTGCCTCGAATGTTCAGAGCAACACTACGCTGCTTTTAGATATGGATATATGGGTGATCTGCTCCAATGGTAAAATAGGACTGATGGACTCAGAGAAAGCAGTGGCCGACATCATCACGAAAAAATCGTCTGTTGGAATTGACAGTTGATTGCACGATCCAATGTAGGTGAGGCAAAGTCTCAAGGAAAGTGCTCCACAAATTCCTGAAAAGATTGCCAGTTACGAAGCGCATGGATAATTGTGTTTGTTAAATTGAATACGCAAGTTTTTCTTATCTGTAAGGTAAAGGGAAGCCTTCATTTGGTGTCCTACTTTTTCAAAGTCAGTCTCTCTCTCCGAAAGTAGGTTTCACTCTCGATCTCTCTTGGGTTGAAAGTCTGTCAACTCTGTACATAAAGGTTTCTAGGTGAAGATTCAAAGAACGAAAGAAAAGAAAGAGAGATTATACACCATATGCCACAGTGCTTATCAACAGCATAGCATCGCTCGCTTGGTTTCTCGAAAAGGGTTTTCAGAAAGTCATCAGACCCTTAGATTAGCAGTAATTCTACAAATTTTAGGATGCCATGCAGCACGTACTGAAGAAGATAAGACACTAATTTCCCCTTTTCCCCTCGAAGATCTATGTACGGTTCGTGTACCGTGGTCTAACCAGAACCCCGGTCTTCGTCGATAAAAGCGGAGGAGCAGATATTGCCGTCCAATCAATATACCTCATCTGCAAAGGGCTAATCAGTGGGATATATACGTACTAGTGGAATTAGAATAGTACTTCATTTATATGTAATAAAGGCAAGCAATTGTGTCTGTAATTCATTATACAATATCCAATCACACTTGTCTTTGTATGTAAACATACGCATATGGTACAATTTTAAAAGGCGGATGGGTCTTATGTCTCATTATTATTATTATTAAGATGATGAATCTCTTATTAATAAGAAACGAGAGAAGTTATAGACGACGAAAGGAAATGTTTATCATAAGTTAATTCACTATCGCATAAGAATAAACCTTGCAAAATCCATCAATCAACAGAACAGAAGAAAATATACACAGAAAGTGGATGAAGTTGATTGGAATTAAAATTTGGTGTTTATCTGTACAGGTGTCTCTCATCCTATACTGAAGCTTTTTCCATTTTTCCTCCCCATGCCTCCTGTGTTCCCTTCTCTCGTATGGATAAATTAGATCTGTTCCCATTCCAGTCGGTTAGCTGCAAAAGGCTTCATAAGAGTAAATCCTTAATTAATTGGTATTTAATGTTAATCTTTTCCGCAACTTTTTTTTTCTTATTCTATCATCGAAATCTTGAAACATGTAGAAACTGCCATGCAACTATTAATGAATTTCCTTTCCCACTGTATGTAGTGTGGTCATTCTTTATATGAATACCAAGTAACCTTGATCATTATACATTAACGTTTGTTGAGTATCCCAGGATTATATAGTCTCCAATTCAGTAACAGAATATATATTACGCGATAACAAATACTTCTTAAAGGGTTATAAAAATGGCTATCAAATCCAGCGTAAACCACCAAGGAATTTCTTACAAAGGTAAGGGAAGTCGAAGGGGAATAAGTAAATGCTACAATAACTTTGAGAGTTAATCTTCGTAAAACTCCACGGTCGGTTTGGAGTTCTCTAACGATGTGTAAACTTTGTTCCCATTATCGTCTGTTTTCGCATTCACGAGGATTTTTCTTATCATTTACTAATTCTTATCTTTCAGATTAGAGATTCAAGCAGAACTGCATGCAACAGCGTCTTTAACAACTGCTTTTTCATTCAGCTGCTGAGGATAATAGGAAATGCAGAGAGAAGAGATCAGTTATTAAAAAAGACAAAATAGAATATATGTTAATAATTTATTGAGCAAATCGATAAAATTGTAAATAAATCAGTAAAGTACCAGGTGAATTCTTTTAGATTCGATCGAACTGTCGAAGTTCTAACTGCCTAACATTCTCGGGAGAGACTGATCCACTTCCAGCTCTTTGAGGAACAAAAGACATCTAGAACTAAGAAAATCGACTGTTTGACACATTTAGCATCGAATTGGTCATGGAAAGTCATCTTTCCCGTTTGGAAATTTATGGTAACGTTGGTGAGATTCTCTGAGGCAAGTAATCCATGATTTGGGATCGTTTGTGTCGAAGTCTGTTTGTTATCAGAGTTAAGTTCAGCCTATTCAGCAGCTCTCTCTCTCTCTCTCTCTCTCTCTCTCTCTCTCTATATATATATATATATATATATATATATATTTATATATATATATATAGAATATATATGTGTGTGTGTGTGTGTGTGTGTGTGTGTGTGTGAGCGTGCGCACTTGTACATGTGTGCAACATGTTAGTATAAGCGCAAGTTTGCAAACTGTATGTGATAGTTCTATACAGACTGGTAGTAAACAAAATAAAAGTGACGAACTCGAACGCCTTTGAAGTAAATTACCTCTAAGTGGGAATGTAATTCGAACTTCGTTTGAAGTTTTTTGAGTAATAGGTCCTAATGTACTATAATTGTCCAAATTTAGTTACCTGGGAAATGGATATTGTAGAGTAGCATCGATTCGTTTTCAATAGATATTTTTGTACCATTTTTCGGGACTTTCCTTCTGTGTATTTCTTTTAGATATTGGCTGAATAAAGGCGATCTCCAAAGAGTAACATTCTTTAGATTTTTTTATTTTCTTATGGACAAAATTTGAACTACCTACCCAATAGTTTGTCTAAATTAGTCAATGAATATTCCCACCAGGTTTGACTTTATGGTGCAAAGGTGCTAAAGGTGGCTGAAAATGTTATAAACATTGACATCACTTTTATATTGATAAATGAATTAGATATCTTATTGGCATTATGAAAGACTGGAATAGCCCCGAGTGAGACTTAAACATTTATCAAACTTCATTTATATATCCAAATATTTTTTATCTAAAATTAAATATCTATTGTGACTGCAAGTAATAGGGGGTTTCTATTCAAATGCCTCTTCATCCCATCAAGGGGCGATAGTGCCGTCAGTACGCCTAACGTGGTGTATTGTAGGCATTACAAAAGGGTGTTTGCAGCTTCCCTTCAGATCTTAGTTGCATCCACTCTTAAGACTTATACTTTGCTTTCACTCCTGCTTCCTTTCTTAATTCTTGTTGCCCAGCCTCTCTGACCATTCTTTCTTGGCGATAATGTGGGGTTTTCTCCAATTCAACTTCTGGATCCGTGTACCTTATTTCCTATATTTTCTAGATTTCTTTATCTTGTTGTCCAACTAAGCACAACTCCCTCTTCTCATTGTCTCAATAGCTGAATAGCCTCGAGTACCCCAGTGCTTGACTTAACAGCCTAAATTTCTGAAATAAATCAGTCATTTCTACTACTCTTGCTGATAGTGGAAATAAAATACATTGGAAGAGGTCAGTGCTTTGATGGGTGGACCAGAAAGAAATACCAGCCACCAGTACTATTAACATCAAGAATGAAAGAAAAACACCTCAAAGGGTCTCTGTCATGCCAACATCAAAGCCAGATAAAAAAAAAAAAAAAAAAAAAAAGGAATGTCAAACAGAGCATGTTTCTATATATGCACACTCAAACCCAAACGCTCACTCGCGCGCGCACACTCGTGTCGAAGGTGGACTGCTGCTGCTCCTCCTATCTCACGGTTGAATCCTTGAATCGAGGAGAACTTAATTTTCTAACCTTTGCGTGGACGGACATTTTGTTTTTACTTCATCCTTGAATTTCGGATTCAAATGTTTTCAGTGAAAACCGTGACATTTTCGTTTTGTATTCAAAGATCGTTAGTTATGAAATGTTCTGGTATCGTAACAAATTTATAAGAAGTTCCAATATCAAAGAATCGAATATTGGGTTAAAAACATATTTTCATTGTCCTGACGAAACTTTTTTACGTTAAATGCAAAGTCCGTTTGAGTTATCGGACGGAAATACAAAACTGATTAAATATCCTATTCTCCGATACATGATGACCTACTGAACCTTTGTCCGTCCCTCTACTTATTCAAGCAATGGATGTTATGTGAGAAAAAATATTGGTTTCAAATAAATCTTTGAACTACAGATTCAAATCCATCTCTCTCTCTCTCTCTCTCTCTCTCTCTCTCTCTCTCTCTCTCTCTCTCTCTCTCTCTCTCTCTCTCTCCAGGTTTCTGCTTGCCAATTAAAGCGAATTCAATTTGAAAGGCCGAGCTAGCTTCCCCGAGTACAATGTCATGTTACTAGATTCCATTTGTCGAAATGAATTCGTGGATTTCCCTTTTCTGGTACGAAGTCGAGGTCGAGGTCGAAGTCGGAAAAGGAAGTGGGGAAAGTGAAAGGGCACAGGTGTAAAGTAAAAGAACAAAAAAAGAAAAAGAAAATCGAGGCGCAATAGTGGGCACTGCCCACCTACGGGGACATTTAGATCAAATCACAGTCGAATTTCGAGTTTTATATACTAATTCTAGATATATACAATAAATGCAATATGTCTGTTACAATTATTTATTCTCTACAAAACCATAAATTGTAAATTTCGTCGTCTTGATCGATATATTGAACACATTTCAATTAAGCTATACAACAACTAACCATTTATTTCATTGGGAGTTCTATATTGTGTTAAGGACGACCTTTTACTGAACTCATTTCCTCATTAGCTGAATGATAAAGCAGCTGTTAAAAACGCTGTTGCATGCAGTTCTGCTTGCATCTCTAATCTGAAAGATAAGAATTAATAAATGATAAAAAAAAAAAATCCTCGCGAATGCGAAAACAGACGATAATGGGAACAAAGTTTACACATCGTTAGAGAACTCCAAACCGACCGTGGAGTTTTACGAAGATTATTGTAGCATTTACTTATTCCCCTTCGACTTCCCTTACCTTTGTAAGAAATTCCTTTGTGGTTTACGCTGGATTTGATAGCCGTTTTTATAACCCTTTAAGAAGTATTTGTTATCAGGTAATAAATATTCTGTTACTGAATTGGAGACTATATAATCCCGGGACCTAAACAAACGTTAATGTATAATGATCAAGGTTACTTGGTATTCATATAAAGAATGACCACACTACATACAGTGGGAAAGGAAATTCATTAATAGTTGCATGGCAGTTTCTACATGTTTCAAGATTTCGATGATAGAATAAGAAAAAAAAAGTTGCGGAAAAGATTAACATTAAATACCAATTAATTAAGGATTTACTCTTATGAAGCCTTTTGCAGCTAACCGACTGGAATGGGAACAGATCTAATTTATCCATACGAGAGAAGGGAACACAGGAGGCATGGGGAGGAAAAATGGAAAAAGCTTCAGCATAGGATGAGAGACAGCTGTACAGATAAACACCAAATTTTAATACCAACCAACTTCATCCGCTTTCAGTGTATATTTTCTTTGGTTCTGGTGATTGGTGGATTTTGCAAGGTTCATTCTAATGAGATAGTGAATTAGCTTATGATACACAAATATTTCCTTTCGTCTTCTATAACTTCTCTCCAATGAACACCATATTCTTAGTAGGCTGGAATTTGAAATCAATGGCGCCTGTAATTTCATTTATGAATAAGTGATTTATCATCTCAATAATAATAATAATGGGACATAAAACCCATCCGTGTTGTAAAATTGTACCATATGCGTATGTTTACATACAAAGACAAGTGTGATTGGATATTGTATAATGAATTACAGACACAATTGCTTGCATTTATTACATAAATAATGAAGTACTATTCTAATCCCACCAGTAAATATCCCACTGATTAGCCCTTTGCTGATGAGGTATATTGATTGGACGGCAATATCTGCTCCTCCGTTTTTATCAACGAAGACCGGGGTTCTGGTTAGACCACGATACACGAATCGTAGATCGATCTTCGAGGGAAGGGTCTGATGACTTTCTGAAAACCCTTTTCGTGAAACCAAGCGAGCGATGCTATGCTGTTGATAAGCACTGTGGCAAATGGTGTATAATCTCTCTTTCTTTTCTTTCGTTCTTTGAATCTTCACCTAGAAACCTTTATGTACAGAGTTGACAGACTTTCAACCAACTTTCGGAGAGAGAGACTGACTTTGACAAAGTAGGACACCAAATGAAGGCTTCCCTTTACCTTAGAGATCAGAAAAACTTGCGTATTCAATTTAACAAACGAAATTATCAATGCGCCTCGTGACTGGCAATCTTGTCAGGGGTTTGTGGAGCACTTTCCTTGAGACTTTGCCTCAACTACATTGGATCGTGCAATCAACTGTCAATTCCAACAGACGATTTTTTCGTGATGATGTCGGCCACTGCTTTCTCTGAGTCCATCAGTCCTATTTTACCATTGGAGCAGATAACCCATATATCCATGTCTAAAAGCAGTGTAGTGTTGCTCTGAACATTCGAGGCAAAATATACACAAAATATTCTACTGGAAAAAATATATATAAAAAATATTTCGTGTTTTTGCAAAAATTCTAAAACCGGCCGAAAGGCTCTCCCTACCATCCAGCCATGAAAGCCCACACCACCGCTGAAAGTTTTGCTAACCCGGTTAGGTGTTTTGGTAGCCCGTGCAGAAATGCTCCTCTAGTCTCTAAAGCCTTGGGCTGGGATTCCTTCAGAACCAGGAAGTCTCTCCACTCAAATTACAAAAGGACCCAACCAAAAATGCAGAGGCTCTCAAAGACGAAATTGAAAGAGAATGGGTCTGTCCATTTAACAACAAGAGTGTTCCACTTCGCTTTCCTGCAGAGGGGAAAAGGGACAACGTCTGGTACCAGTCTCTCTCGCTCTCTCTCTCTCTCTCTCTCTAGAGAGAGAGAGAGAGAGAGAGAGAGAGAGAGAGAGAGAGAAAGGAAAAGGGGAATACGCTTGCACCTTACACTGGTTATAAGTAAAGACTTCTCTACTATAAGTGAAGGGGAAACTCAACGCGTACTATACAGAGGACTGTTCGGTTCTTCTTAACAACGGATGTGATAAAGTAACATTACAGTAACAGAACGGTTCATTATCTCTTTCCAAGAGTATTCGGACTGAACGCAGACAGGCAAGCAGGTAATTACGTGAATAAATGAAACATGCCGTGAATGTCAACATATCCTATATTAGTTTTTAATCATTAGGAGGCTGCATAGTAGTATTCTGGTAAATTATAAATATGAAATATAAATTAATTATTCTGAGATCTATTTGGCAGTTTATAGTTGGTCAGTTGAGAGAGAGTGAGAGAGAGAGAGAGAGAGAGAGAGAGAGAGAGAGAACCACCCCGTGAAGGGTAAAATATTAGTCAGGCCATCAAAATAAATATAAAACTCAAATAAACTCGAAGACTGAACAGTTCATCGCATTTAAGCAAAAACCAAAATCATTCAACGTATTACCTTTAAATCAACATTGAGGAAAACCTTACGAAAACTCTAGCTTAAAATTTATTTTCCCCGCCACAAAAACAAACGAACAAACAGACAAACACACAAACAACACGGGCGACCATATTTGGAATCACTGGAGTAAGAAATCGGGAAGAGCAAAAACAACGACAAAATTCCATCTGGAAAATATCCAATGAATTATTTAGGAGACTGTGACGTTTTGTCCCCCAAAAGCTTTGAACGTTTTGCCAAAAGAAATAACCAGGGGAGAAAAATGCGTAGCCTTGTGCGTGCATTAAAAATATATATATATATATATATATATATATATATATATATATATATATATAATATATATATGTGTGTGTGTGTGTGTGTGTGTGTGTGTGTGTGTTTGTGTGTGTCGTATGTATGTATATACTATATTATGCTACTATATAAATGTTCTATTTATTACAACTTATACATTTATAAATGTATGACCTATATATATTTACAATATAATCTAACACCCGTAATTCCTTTCCTTCTCCTCTCATGCAACATACCCTCTCTTTTCTCTCTCCTCTCCTCTCTCTCTTCTCTCTCTCTCTCCCCTTGGTAATTGGATCTTGTACAGTCCTCTTGACCTCCCATTATAACCTTACCTCGAAGGATTACGGAACACGAGAGGATGATTCCTTTTTCAATTTCTTTTTTTTTTATTTTTATTCCCAGTTATTCTCTGGATTATATCTTCCATTCCTTGCTGGCTTTCCCCCTCTTCCAACATTCATCGGTTATTCCTCTGTCCCTCTTCTATTCGTTTTTGCCTGTCTCCCCTCGGCTTCTCAAATCAGACATCTATTGATGTGAGTGAAGTTGGTTTTCGCCGGTAAAACTGGAGCGAGACTAAAACAATAGTGGCATTTTTATTATTATTATTACTATTATTGTTATTATTATTATTATCATTAATATTATTATCATTATTATTATTATTATCATTATCATTATTATTATTATGTTTTTTGCTCTATCACAGTCCTCCAATTCGACTGTGTGGTATTTATAGTGTGGGGTTCCGGGTTGCATCCTGCCTCCTTAGGAGTCCATCACTTTTCTTACTATGTGTGCCGTTTCTAGGATCACACTTTTCTGCATGAGTCCTGGTGCTACTTCAGCCTCTAATTTTTCTAGATTCCTTTTCAGTGATCTTGGGATCGTGCCTAGTGCCCGCTATGATTATGGGTACGATTTCCACTGGCATATCCCATATCCTTCTTATTTCTATTTTCAGATCTTGATACTTATCCATTTTTTCCCTCTCTTTCTCTTCAACTCTGGTGTCCCATGGTATTGCGACATCAATGAGTGATACTTTCTTCTTGACTTTGTCAATCAACGTCACGTCTGGTCTGTTTGCACGTATCACCCTATCCGTTCTGATACCATAGTCCCAGAGGATCTTTGCCTGATCGTTTTCTATCACTCCTTCAGGTTGGTGCTCGTACCACTTATTACTGCAAGGTAGCTGATGTTTCTTGCACAGGCTCCAGTGGAGGGCTTTTGCCACTGAATCATGCCTCTTTTTGTACTGGTTCTGTGCAAGTGCCGGGCATTCGCTTGCTATGTGGTTTATGGTCTCATTTTTCGTATTGCACTTCCTACATATGGAAGAGATGTTATTTCCGTCTATCGTTCTTTGAACATATCTGGTTCTTAGGGCCTGATCTTGTGCCGCTGTTATCATCCCTTCAGTTTCCTTCTTTAGCTCTCCCCTCTGTAACCATTGCCAATTGTCATCGCTGGCTAGTTCTTTAGTCTGTCTCATGTATTGTCCGTGCATTGGTTTGTTGTGCCAGTCCTCTGTTCTGTCTGTCTTTCTCCTGTCTCTGTATATTTCTGGGTCTTCGTCTACTTTTATTAGTCCTTCTTCCCATGCACTCATTAGCCACTCGTCTTCACTGGTTTTAAGATATTGCCCCAGTGCTCTGTTTTCGATGTTGACGCAGTCCTCTATACTTAGTAGTCCTCTCCCTCCTTCCTTCCGTGTTATGTATAGTCTGTCCGTATTTGCTCTTGGGTGTAGTGCTTTGTGTATTGTCATATGTTTCCTGGTTTTCTGATCTATGCTGCGGAGTTCTGCCTTCGTCCATTCCACTATTCCTGCGTGTATCTGATTACTGGCACTGCCAAGTGTTTATGGCTTTTATCATATTTCCGGCGTTGAGTTATGACTTGAGTATCGCCTTGAGTCTCTGCATATATTCTTTCCTGATCGTGTCCTTCATCTCTTGGTGTTTATATCCCCTCCTTCCATTATTCCCAGGTATTTGTATCTAGTCTCATCTATGTGTTTGATGTTGCTCCCATCTGGTAGCTTTATCCCTTCAGTTCTCGTTACTTTGCCTTTTTGTATGTTGACTAAGGCATATTATATTCTCATCTATGTGTTTGATGTTGCTCCCATCTGGTAGCTTTATCCCTTCAGTTCTCGTTACTTTGCCTTTTTGTATGTTGACTAAGGCATATTATTATTATTATTATTATTATATCATTATTATTATTATCATTATTATTATTATTATTATTATTTCATGTGCACAGTTCAAAAATAAGAAGGATATTACCATGAATTATTATTATTATTAATTTATTACTTTATTAAAAGTAATGGCTACTTCAGCAGCATTACACTTGTAGAGATTCTTCTCTATTTTCCGAATAGCGGCTTTTCCGTGCTACTTAGACAGGCTAGTAGAGCGCCTATGGAGGTCATGATCAAATACAGTCAAAATTGGTGTATATATTTGAATTTTACAGATAAACTATGATACCATAGTTATCAAAGTACATTAACGATATATATATATATATATATATATATATATATATATATATATATATATATATATATATATATATATGTCTCTCTCTCTCTCTCTCTCTCTCTCTCTCTCTCTCTCTTTCTTGAAGCAAGCGAGCTTTCGTCTGGAGCTGCCAGACATCCTCGGGCTGGGAAGCTGAGGGTGGACTGATCTTGAAGCGGTGTCCGTCCTCGTTTATATTTGGAGTTGACAGCAGGGGGTCTGCCCCATGCTGTTCTACTATTGGCTGGTGGCGGGAGGTCTTCGTTTTCATTGGTGGCTTGAACCGGGTCTCAAGCCACTTTCCATGCGTTGATGGTTGCGATACTGTAAGTCCTGCAGCCGCCTAGACCTCCTTAGCGGCGCGGTTACGTCGATGGGCGTTTCGCTATGCTGCGGGACGTCACGGCTAACTTGATTATGATTGGCTGTGGGAGTATCTCGTTCGGGGGCGTCGTCTTCCGTGGAGTTGTCGTGCTCGGTGGTGTCATTGTTGGTGGCAGGTCTTCTCATACTCGTAGGGAGGAGAAATTCTTCCTGCGTCGTATTTAGTGTAGGTCTTACTTGCTGGATGAGAAGCGCCTCCAGCAGGCGTAACCGACGGGCATCAGGGGCCTTCCCGATGATCTTCGTGTTTTGGATGATCACATCCCGGGAGATGGCCTCTTGATGTTTGGTGCGCGCGTGATTTTTGATAGCCCCCTCTTGGGCGTGGCACGAGAGTCTCTTCGACAGGCGCATGGTAGTCATACCAACGTAGGCGCCGCTGCAACCGCGGACTGGGCATGTATACTGGTACACCACATGCGTCTGCTTCAGGGGGTCTCGTACCTGTGGAGAGGGGTTATTTTTCATAATAAGGTCGCGCATCCTCCGAATCTGGTAGTAGATAATTAGGTCGATATTTTTGGTGTCGTCGGTCGGGGATACATTTTCAGAAATAATTTTCTTGACTGAGTCCTCTTCTTCACGGTAATGTGAGCTCATGAAGGCTTTATAATACAGCTTGATATTATCCTGGGGGCGGGGTTGCGGGCTCTCACTACCGTACCATTTCTCCAGGGCTGTACGGACTTCTCTGCTTATTAATTTATTTGAATACCCGTTATTTACGAGTACTTGGGAAGCGCGGTCTCCACCCACCGAGGACAGATGTACCGCCAAAAGGACGGCGTAGCGATGGGCTCCCCACTGGGGGTGCTCTTCGCTAACTTTTACATGGGAACCGTGGAGGAACGAGTCTTCGCTAGGATGCAGCAACCCCGCAGATATGGACGATATATCGACGACATCTTTGTTCAAGTCGACGCCGAGAATGAGGTAGAAGCCCTCCGTCAGGCATTTCAGCAGTGCAGCGTGCTGAATTACACTGTTGAATACAGCACCGACGATCGGCTCCCCCTCCTCGACGTCCTTGTGAGTAAGACGGAAGACGGCCTCCGTACTTCCGTCTACACAAAGAAAACCAACCTAGGACTTTGCCTCAACGGTGACAGCGAGTGCCCCGCCAGATTCAAAAGCACGACCGTCAGGGCCTTCGTCAGGAGAGCCCTCTCCCACTGCTCGACCTGGCAGGACACTCATCAGGAACTCGACCGCGCCTCCCAAATACTCGTAAATAACGAGTATTCAAATAAACTAATAAGCAGAGAAGTCCGTACAGCCCTGGAGAAATGGTACGGTAGTGAGAGCCCGCAACCCCGCCCCCAGGATAATATCAAGCTGTATTATAAAGCCTTCATGAGCTCACATTACCGTGAAGAAGAGGACTCAGTCAAGAAAATTATTTCTGAAAATGTATCCCCGACCGACGACACCAAAAATATCGACCTAATTATCTACTACCAGAATCGGAGGACGCGCGACCTTATTATGAAAAATAACCCCTCTCCACAGGTACGAGACCCCCTGAAGCAGACGCATGTGGTGTACCAGTATACATGCCCAGTCCGCGGTTGCAGCGGCGCCTACGTTGGTATGACTACCATGCGCCTGTCGAAGAGACTCTCGTGCCACGCCCAAGAGGGGGCTATCAAAAATCACGCGCGCACCAAACATCAAGAGGCCATCTCCCGGGATGTGATCATCCAAAACACGAAGATCATCGGAAGGCCCCTGATGCCCGTCGGTTACGCCTGCTGGAGGCGCTTCTCATCCAGCAAGTAAGACCTACACTAAATACGACGCAGGAAGAATTTCTCCTCCCACGAGTATGAGAAGACCTGCCACCAACAATGACACCACCGAGCACGACAACTCCACGGAAGACGACGCCCCGAACGAGATACTCCCGCAGCCAATCATAATCAAGTTAGCCGTGACGTCCCGCAGCATAGCGAAACGCCCATCGACGTAACCGCGCCGCTAAGGAGGTCTAGGCGGCTGCAGGACTTACAGTATCGCAACCATCAACGCAAGGAAAGTGGCTTGAGACCCGGTTCAAGCCACCAATGAAAACGAAGACCTACCGCCACCAGCCAATAGTAGATCAGCATGGGGCAGACCCCCTGCTGTCAACTCCAAAATATAAACGAGGACGGACACCGCTTCAAGATCAGTCCACCCTCAGCTTCCCAGCCCGAGGATGTCTGGCAGCTCCAGACGAAAGCTCGCTTGCTTCAAGAAAGAGAGAGAGAGAGACATATATATATATATATAATATATATATATATATATATATATATATCGTTAATGACTTTGATAACTATGGTATCATAGTTTATCTGTAAAATTCAAATATATACACCAATTTTGACCCTGTATTTGATCATGACCTCCATAGGCGCTCTACTAGCCTGTCTAAGTAGCACAGAAAAAGCCGCTATTCGGAAAATAGAGAAGAATCTCTACAAGTGTAATGCTGCTGAAGTAGCCATTACTTTTAATAAAGTATGCTTGAGAGAGGGTCTGCTTCCTAAGTATATTATATATTATTATTATTATTATTATTATTATCGTTATTATTATTCTTATTATTATTATTATTATTATTCAAAGAAACCTCATAATCACATGAGTTAATAAAATAAAATGGAAAAGTAAATCCACAGTAATATGTCTGATCTGTTATTTAAAATACAAAGCAGAGAGCTTTCGAAGACCTGCAGGAGGACCGTGCAGGTCTTCGAAAGCTCTCTGCTTTGTATTTAAATAACAGATCAGACATATTACTGTGGATTTACTTTTCCATTATTATTATTATTATTATTATTATTTTATTATTTATTATTATTATTATTATTATTATTATTATTATTATTATTATTTCATGCGCACAGTCCAAAGACTTATTGATATGCTCAGCAAGTTTACCAAAAATAAGAATAAAATATTGTAAAAAATAAAATATTTTAAAGAAAGAAGCAGAAATTAAATCAATATGAATTCCTTTTCGTTATTATTATTATTATTATTGTTATTATTATTATTATTATTATTATTATTATTATTATTATTATTATCGTTCTTTCTGTTGTTGTTGTTTCATTATTTCTGCACCTTTTAATTGTTGTCCATATCTTAAAATGACCAATTTAAAACAATAAGGGTATTAAAAAATTGAAATTAGCTTTTGTGGTTTTAATCGCTTCAAATACTTTAGCAGTTTTTAAGAGTTCATACTTTAGATTCTCTTCATAAGAAAACAGTTTTTACCCACCAATAAAACGATTTACTCAATTTCAAACGCTCTGCCGTAGCTTCAATAATGTCAGTTAGAATCCAGTTTGAATCATATGCTGGAAATGATATAATCATAATAAACTCCTGCGTGTACATACCATAATTAAAGGAGGAGGCTGGAAGCCAAGCGGTTTCCGTTGAATGTTTCACTGATGTTGTATCTTTAGATCCTCGCAGGATCAAAGGCAGCCGAGCCCTTCCTGTTTTCATTTCCCAATCCGAGTTCATCGCAGCTTCTCTGCCAAATACTGACTTATTTGCTCTTGATCTTGTGCCGGAGGTTGAAGCCGGAAGTGATAAGAACGGAGCTCATCTCAGGTTGTGGTTAGAATCTCCTGTATTTATCCTCAGTGTGTAGTTTGAATCTGCAGTATTTATCGTCACTGTTTGGTTAGAATCCGTAGCATTTATCGTCAGTTTGTGGATAGTAATCTGTAGCATTTATTATCAGTTTGTGGTTAGAATCTGCAGTATTTATCCTCAATGTGTGGTTAGAATCTGTAGTATTTATCATCAGTGTGTTGTTAGAATCTGCAAATATTTATCGTTAGTGTGTGGTCAGAATCTTTAGTATTTATCGTCAGTGTATGGATAGAATCTGCAATATTTATCGTAGTGTATGGTTAGAACGTGTAGTATTTATCGTCATGTTTTATTATTATTTTTATTCCTAAGAATATGGTGTTCATGTGAAAGAAGTTGCTGAAGATAATAGGAAATGCAGAGAGAAGAGATCAGTTATTAAAAAAGACAAAATAGGATATATGTTAATAATTTATTTAGCAGATCGATAAAATTATAAATAAATCAGTAAAGTACCAGGTGAATTCTTTTAGCTTCGATCGAACTGTAGAAGTTCTAACTGCCTAACATTCCACAGTCCAGCTCTGTGAGAAACAAAAGACCTCTGGAACTAAGAAAATCGACTGTTTGACACATTTAGCATCGAATTAGTCATTGAAAGTCATCTTTCACTTTTGGAAATTTATGGTAACGTTGGTGAGATTCTCTGAGGCAAGTAATCCATGATTTGGGATCGTTTGTGTCGAAGTCTGTTTGTTATCAGAGTTAAGTTCAGCCTATTCAGCAGCTCTCTCTCTCTCTCTCTCTCTCTCTCTCTCTCTCTCTCTATTATATAAATTATATATATATATATATATATATATATATATCTTATATATATGTATATGTGAGCGTGCGCACTTGTGCATGTGTGCAAACATGTTAGTATAAGCGTACGTTTGCGAACAGCAAGTGATTGTTCTATACAGACTGGTAGTAAGCAAAATAAAAGTGACGAACTCGACCGCACGACTTTGTAAACAAAAAATTATAGAGGAAATGTTATCGAAACAGGGAATCGTAATTAGATTGGACCGCCTTTGAAGTAAATGATAGCATAATTACCTCTATGTGGGAATGTAATTTGAACTTCGTTTGAAGTGTTTTGAGTAATAGGTCCTAATGTACTATAATTGCCCAAATTTAGTTACCTGGGAAATGGATATTGTAGAGTGGCATCGATTCGTTTTCACTAGATATTTTTGTACCATTTTTCGGGACTTTCCTTCTGTGTATTTCTTTTAGATACTGGCACAATGAAGGCGATCTCCCAAGAGTAGCATTTTTTAGATTTTTTTTATTTTCTTATGGACAAAATTTGAACTACTTACCAAATGGTTTGTCTAAATTAGTCAATGAACGTTCCCACCAGGTTTGACTCTATGGTGCAAAGGTTGGCTGAAAGTGTTAAAAACATTGACACCACTTTTACTTTGATAAATGAATTAAATCTCTTATTGGAAAATTCTTTAGATTTTGTATGTATTTTCTTATGGAAATAATTTGAACTAATCACTCAATAGTTTGTATAAATTAGTCAATGAACGTTCCCACAAGGTTTGACTCTATGGTGCAAAGGTTGGCAGAAAGTGTTAAAAACATTGGCACTACTTTTACTTTGATAAATTAGTTTTCTTATCGCCATTATACGTACAAGGCTGGAATAGCCCCGAGTGAGAGCAATACATTTATCGAACTTCATATCATATGCCCAAATTTTTATCTAAAATTAAATATCTATTGTGACTGCAGTAATAGGTTATTCAAATCCTCTTCATCGTCAGGGGATAGTGCAGTCAGTACGCTTCACGTGGTGTATTGTAGGCATTACCAAAGGATGCTTGAAGCGTCCCTTTAGATCGTAGTTGCATCCACTCTTAAGACTTATACTTTGTTTCCTTAAGTCTTGCTGTCCAACCTCTCTGACGATTATTTCTTGGTGTAAATGTGGAGTTTTGCTCCAATTCAAATTCTAGATCCGTGTACCTTATTTCCTTTGTTTTCTAGAGTTCTTCATCTTGTTGTCCAACTAAGCACAACTCCCTCTTCTCATTGTCTCAATAGCTGAATAGCCTCGAGTACCCCAGTGCTTGACTTAACAGCCTAAATTTCTGAAATAAATCAGTCATTTCTACTACTCTTGCTGATAGTGGAAATAAAATACATTGGATGAGGTCAGTACTTTGATGGGTGGACCAGAAAGGAATACCAGCCACCAGTACTATTAACATCAAGAATGAAAGAAAAACATCTCAAAGGGTCTCTGTCATGCCAACATCAAAGCCAGATAAAAAAAAATAAATAAAAAAAAAATTAAAAAAAAAAAGGAATGTCAAACAGAGCATGTTTCTATATATGCACACTCAAACCCAAACGCTCACGCGCGCGCTCACACTCGTGTCGAAGGTGGACTGCTGCTGCTCCTCCTCTCTCACGGTTGAATCCTTGAATCGAGGAGAACTTAATTCTCTAACATTTGCGTGGACGGACATTTTTTTTTTTTACTTCATCCTTAAATTTCGGATTCAAATGTTTTCAGTGAAAACCGTGACATTTTCGTTTTGTATTCAAAGATCGTTAGTTATGCAAATTTTCTGGTATCGTAACAAATTTATAATAAGTTACAATATCAAAGAACGAATATTGGGTTCAAAACATATTTTCATTACCCTGAAGAAACCTTTCTACATTAAATGCAAAGTCCGTTTGAGTTAATGGATGAAAATAAAAACTGATTAAATAACATAATCACCGAACATGCTGACCTATTGAACCATTTGTCCGTCCCTCTACTTATTCAAGTAATGGATGTTATGTGAGAGAAAATATTGAGTCCAGTTAAACATTTGAACTACAGATTCAAATATCTCTCTCTCTCTCTCTCTCTCTCTCTCTCTCTCTCTCTCTCTCTCTCTCTCTCCAGGTTTCTGCATGCCAATTAAAGCGAATTCAATTTGAAAGGACGAGCTAGCTTCCCCGAGTACAATGTCATGTTACTACATTCCACTTGTCGAAATGAATCCGTGGATTTCCCTTTTCTGGTACGAAGTCGAGGTCGAGGTCGAGGTCGAAGTCGGAAAAGGAGGTGGGGAAAGTGAAAGGGCACAGGTGTAAAGTAAATAAACAAAAAAAGAATAATAAAATCTAGGCGCAATTGTGGACACTGCCCACCTACGGGGACATTCAGATCAAATCACAGTCGAATTTCGAGTGTTATATACTAATTTTAGATATGTGCTATAAATGCAATATGTCTGTTACAATTATCTGTTCTCTACAAAACCATAAATTGTAAATTTCGTCTTGATCGATATATTGTACACATTTCAAATAAGCTATACAACAACTAACCGTTTATTTCATTGGGAGTTCTATATTGTGTTAAGGACGACCTTTTACTGAACTTATTTCCTCATTAGCTGAATGAAAAAGCAGTTGTTAAAGACGCTGTTGCATGCAGTTCTGCTTGAATCTCTAATCTGAAAGATAAGAATTAGTAAATGATAAAAAAAAATCCTCGTGAATGCGAAAACAGACGATAATGGGAACAAAGTTTACACATCGTTAGAGAACTCCAAACCGACCGTGGAGTTTTACGAAGATTAACTCTCAAAGTTATTGTAGCATTTACTTATTCCCCTTCGACTTCCCTTACCTTTATAAGAAATTCCTTTGTGGTTTCCGCTGGATTTGACAGCCGTTTTTATAACCTTTTAAGAAGTATTTATTATCGGGTAATATATGGTCTGTTACTGAATTGGAGACTATATAATCCTGGGATACTCAACAAACGTTAATGTAAAATGATCAAGATTACTTGGTATTGATATAAAGAATGACCACACTAGATACAGTGGGAAAGGAAATTCATTAATAGTGGCATGGCAGTTTCTACATGTTTCAAGATTTCGATGATAGAATAAGAAAAAAAAAGTTGCGGATAGGATGAACATTAAATACCAATTAATTAAGGATTTACTCTTATGAAGCCTTTTGCAGCTAACCGACTGGAATGGGAACAGATCTAATTTATCCATACGAGAGAGGGGAACACAGGAGGCATGGGGAGGCAAAATGGAAAAAGCTTCAGCATAGGATGAGAGACCGCTGTACAGATAAACACCAAATTTTAATTCCAATCAACTTCATCCGCTTTCAGTGTATATTTTCTTCTGTTCTGTTGATTGATGGATTTTGCAAGGTTTATTCTAATGCAATAGTGAATAAGCTTATGATAAACATTTCCTTTCGTCGTCTATAACTTCTCTCCAATGAACACCATAATCTTTGGAGGCTGGAATTTGAAGTCAATGGCGCCTGTAATTTCGCTTCTTATGAATAAGAGATTCATCATCTGAATAATAATAATAATAATGGGACATAAGACCCATCCGTGTTGTAAAATTGTACCATATGCGTATGTTTACATACAAAGACAAATGTGATTGGATATTGCATAATGAATTACAGACACAATTGCGTACATTTATTACATAAATAATGAAGTACTATTGTAATCCCACCAATATATATCCCACTGATTAGCCCTTTGCAGATGAGGTATATTGATTGGACGGCAATATCTGCTCCTCCGCTTTTATCGACGAAGACCGGGGTTCTGGTTAGACCAAGATACACGAACCGTAGATCGGTCTTCGAGGGGAAAAGAGGAAATTAGTGTCTTATCTTCTTCAGTACGTGCTGCATGGCATCCTAAGATTTAGGCATAATGTACTTGTAGAATTACTGCTGATCTAAGGGTCTGATGACTTTCTGAAAACCCTTTTCGTGAAACCAAGCGAGCGATGCTATACTGTAGATAAGCACTGTGGCAAATGGTGTATAATCTCTCTTTCTTTCCTTTCGTTCTTTGAATCTTCACCTAGAAATCTTTATGTACAGAGTTGACAGACTTTCAACCAACTTTCGGAGAGAGAGACTGACTTTGAAAAAGTAGGACACCAAATGAAGGCTTCTCTTTACCTTACAGATAAGAAAAACTTGCGTATTCAATTTAACAAACAAAATTATCAATGCGCTTCATGACTGGCAATCTTGTCAGGGGTTTGTGGAGCACTTTCCTTGAGACTTTGCCTCACCTACATTGGACCGTGCAATCAACTGTCAATTCCAACTGACGATTTTTTCGTGATGATGTCGGCCACTGCTTTCTCTGAGAACATCAGTCCTATTTTACCATTGGAGCAGATCACCCATATATCCATGTCTAAAAGCAGCGCAGTGTTGCTCTGAACATTCGAGGCAAAATATACCCAAAGTATTCTACTGGAAACAATATATATTAAAAATATTTCGTGTTTTTGCAAAAATTCTAAAACCGGCCGAAAGCCTCTCCCTACCATCCAGCCATGAAAGCCCACACGACGCTGAAAGTTTTGCTAACCCGGTTAGGTGTTTTGGTAACCCGTGCAGAAATGCTCTTCTAGTCTCTAAAGCCTTTGGGCTGGATTCCCCAGAACCAGGAAGTTTCTCCACCCAAACACAAAAAAACCCAAACAAAAATGCAGAGGCTCTCAAAGACGAAATTGAAAGAGAATGGGTCTGTCCATTTAACAACAGGAGCGTTGCACTTCGCTTTCCTACAGAGGGGAAAAGGGATAATGTGTGGTACCCGTCTCTCTCTCTCTCTCTCTCTCTCTCTCTCTCTCTCTCTCTCGAGAGAGAGAGAGAGAGAGAGAGAGAGAGAGAGAGAGAAAGGAAAAGGGGAATACGCTTGCACCTTACACTGGTTATAAGTAAAGACTTCTCTATTATAAATGAAGGGGAAACTCAACGCGTACTATACAGAGGACTGTTCGGTTCTTCTTAACAACGGATGTGATAAAGTAACATTACAGTAACAGAACGGTTCATTATCTCTTTCTAAGAGTATTCGGACTGAACGCAGACAGGCAAGCAGGTAATTACGTGAATAAATGAAACGTGCCGTGAATGTCAACATATCCTATATTAGTTTTTAATCATTAGGAGGCTGTATAGTAGTATTCTGGTAAATTATAAATATTAAATACAAATTAATTATTCTGAGATCTTTTTGGCAATTTATAGTTGGTCAGTTGAGAGAGAGAGAGAGAGAGAGAGAGAGAGAGAACGAAGAACCACCCCGTGAAGAGTAAAATATTAGTCAGGCCCATCAAAATAAATATTAAACTCAAATAAACTTGAAGACTGAACAGTTCATCGCATTTAAGCAAAAACCAAAATCATTCAACGTATTACCATTAAATCAACATTGAGGAAAACCTAACGAAAACTCTAGCTTAAAATTTATTTTCATCGCCACAAAAACAAACGAACAAACAGACAAACACACAAACAACTCGGGCGACCATATTTGGAATCACTGGAGTAAGAAATCGGGAAGAGCAAAAACAACGACAAAATTCCATCCGGAAAATATCCAATGAATTATTTAGGAGACTGTGACGTTTTGTCCCCCAAAAGCTTTGAACGTTTTTGCAAAAGAAATATATATATATATATATATTTATTATATATATATATATATATATATATATAATACTATATATATTATTATATATTATAACATTTATATATGTATATGATGTTATATATTATTTATATATATACTAATATAAATGTATATATTTTACAATTTACATATAAATGTATATACATATATACATTGATATAATCTAACACCCATAATTCCTTTCCTTCTCCTCTCATGCAAAAGACCCTCTCTCTCTCTCTCTCTCTCTCTCTCTCTCTCTCTCTCTCTCTCTCTCTCTCTCTCTCTCTCTCTCTCCTCTCTCTCTCTCTCTCTCTCTCTCTCCTTGGTAATTGGCTCTTGTACAGTCCTCTTGACCTCCCATTATAACCTCACCTCGAAGGATTACGGAACACGAAAGGATGATTCCTTTTTCAATTTCTTTTTTATTTTTATTCCCAGTTATTCTATGGATTATATCTTCCATTCCTTGCTGGCTTTCCCCCTCTTCCAACATTCATCGGTTATTCCTCTGTCCCTCTTCTATTCGTTTTTGCCTGTCTCCCCTCGGCATCTCAAGTCAGACATCTATTGATGTGAGTGAAGTTGGTTTTCGCTGGTAAAACTGGAGTGAGACTAAAACAAGAGTGGCATTATTATTATTAATATTATTATTATTATTATTATTATTATTATTATTATTTTTAATGCTCACAGTCCAAAGACTTATTGATATGCTCAGCAAGTTTACCAAAAATAAGTCTAAAATATTGTAAAGAAAATAAAATATTTTAAAGAAAGAAGCAGGAGTTAAATCAATATGAATTCCTTTTCGTTATTATTATTATTATTATTATTATTATTATTATTATTATTATTATTATTATTATTATTATTATTATTATTATTAAGGCAGCTAATGGAGAAATTCAGAGAAAAACAACGAGACCTGCATCTGGTATTCATAGACCTTGAAAAGGCCTATGACAGAGTGCCAAGGCAAGAAATATGGAGATGTTTGAGGGAGAAGATGGTGCCGGAAAAGTATGTCAGAATTATTCAGGAGATGTACAGGAATGTGTATACTAGAGTGAGGAGTAGTGTTGGTGAGACGGATGGATTTGAGATAGGAGTTGGATTACACCAGGGGTCAGCACTTAGCCCATTCATCTTCAACATCGTGATGGATGTAATGACCAGGGATGTTAGAGAAGCAGTGCCATGGTGCATATTATACGCGGACGACATTGTGTTGTGTTCAGAGGGTAAGGAGGAGTTGGAGGGGAGGTTGGAGAGGTGGAGAGCAGCACTTGAGGAGAGAGGAATGAGAATAAGCAGATCAAAAACCGAATATATGTGTTCTAGTATTACTGAGGACGGTGGAAGTAGCATAAGATTGGGTGGGGAAGAAATAAAGAAAGTACAGAAGTTCAAGTACTTAGGGTCCGTATTGGAGGATAGTGGAAGCATGGACCAAGAGGTGAGACACCGAATTCAGGCAGGATGGAATAACTGGAGGTCTGCATCAGGGGTACTCTGTGACAAGAAGGTCCCTCTGAAATTGAAAGGAAAGTTCCATAGGACGGTGGTCAGACCAGCAATGTTATATGGAACAGAAACGGCAAGTATGAGGAAAACAGAGGAGAAGAAGATGGATGTAGCAGAAATGAGAATGTTGAGATGGATGTCGGGAGTAACAAGGGAAGATAGGATTAGAAATGAGTATATAAGAGGATCAACAAAGGTAGCTGAAATATCGAAGAAAATACAGGAAGGAAGGCTTCGATGGTATGGACACCTGTTACGAAGGGAGGAACATCATGTTGGAAGACATACGATGGAAATGGAAGTGCGGGGTAGAAGGAAGAAGGGAAGACCAAGAAAGAGATGGCGTGATTGTGTAAGGGAAGATATGGAATTGAAAGGTATAAATGAGAACGAGGCACAAGACAGAAATCGATGGAGACGACTCATTCGTAATGGCGACCCCATATAAAAATGGGTTTAAGCTAGGAAGAAGAAGAAGATTATTATTATTATTATTATTATTATCCTTCTTTTTGTTCTTGCTGTTGTTGTTGTTTCACTGATATAGATGAGAAACTTCTTAAGGCCGCCACTAACGATCACTTATGTGCAGGCAAAACTGAACCCGCTAACGTTCAGTTATGCCTGAACAGGCCGACCGTGCCGGCATAACTGCGCAGGTATAATTGAGCTTTAGTGGTGGCCTCTAATATCCTCAGTAAATTTCCTAAATATCCAGAAAAAGACAACAGAAAATTTAGTACAGGCAAAAAAAAAAAGAAAAAATGAATAATTCATAAATAAAAGGGGAAATGAATCAACAAAAGACGAATATTTACTGGCTGAAACCTTAGTTTCAGAAATGCCTGAGAATTCAGGATAATTACATGAAGTGCCTCTGTAGCGTCTTGTAAGACTCAAGTGATCTTTAAGAACCGGAAAGAGGGAAGGGAGTTTGGGAGAAATATTGGAAAAGGTTTTTTTTTTTTATCGGTTCTTGAAAAAAATGTCTGCACCAATAACATCCGTCAAATGATACTTCCAGCTTTTATTTTCTCTTTTAAGTTGATTTCCTCCTATTTCGAGAAAATTGGTGAAATTTGTGGGTATTTCATAAAAACACTTTTTCTATCTATTCGTTAATTGTTTTTCTGTATTTGCCTTCACTTCTAATACTCTTTCCTAATGACTGCTATATAATTTAAAAGCTTGAATTTTAAGTCAATGACCCCTGTGGTGGTGGGCTTGTTCCATGTGAATAGGTCTCATCTACTGATTAATAATAATAATAATAATAATAATAATAATAATAATAATAATAATAATGATAATAATAATAATAATAACAATAATAATAATAATAATAATAATAATAATAATAATAATAATAATAATAATAATAATAATAATAATAATAATAATAATAATAATAATAATGTTTTGTTGAAAATAATGCCAGTTTTCAACGAATTAATCTTATACAGGATCTTTTCAATTCTCCTGATAATTCGTTTTTCTGACTCAGCTAGGTTGTTGGGTAGAATTCCAATATTCATATTTGTCATAACTGAGATATTTATCAAAATTATTTTACCAAAAAAATGTTATTATATATTTTTTGATATATAATAAGATATTTTTGATAAAATAATTTTGACAAATATCTTAATTATGACATATATGAATATTGGAATTCTACTCAACAACCTAGTTGAGTCAGAAAAACGAATTATCAGGAGAATTGGGAAGATCCTGTATAAACAAAATTCGTTGAAACCTGTCGTTATTTTCAACAAAACATGTATCAAAGAATGTCTGCTCCCTGCATATATAATAATAATAATAATAATAATAATAATAATAATAATAATAATAATAATAATAATAATAATAAATGAGTTATAAAGTCTGACAAAATAGTGATGCTTCTTCAAATACCATTAGGGCGTTCCATAAAATTACTACCATGAACGACTATGACGCTTCCAGGAAAACCATTTTGCGGTTTTAACGAACATCCTCCGGTAATGCACTCTTCCTTTTTTATCTCCTTTTTCTTCCTTTTTCTTTACGCTTTATCGTACGTGGCTGCTTCCCTATCTAGTGGGTTCTCTAGTTAGGGTCCTTCTTTTCAGGCGTGTCCCAAAAACTTTGAAAATATTTTAGCTGTGATGACATAGGGTTTCTTAGGCCTGATTATGTTCCTCTTTTGAAACCTAATGTGATGTATTGCTATCAATAATGACAGAGTAATTAGGTTGATTATAACTTTTCCAAAGACAGTTTTTATTCATTTTTTAAGGGGCCTATCTGTTCTCTCACGGTGCTTAAATACTTCCCATTTTAGATGCAAAATGGCAGCTTTATCTGGAGCGGAATTCTGCACGTATGGTTTATTTTTCGGTACTTGTTTTTCTGCACTTGTGTTTTTTTCCGGTGCATGTTTGTTTTCGTTACCGTTTTTTTTTAGTTTGCATTCTAGATTTGAATCGTTAGAGCGCTTGTTTATTGTCCAGCGCTTGCAACAAATTCTTGTTGCAAGAATTCCGACACGTTTATGCATTCTTTTTGTTTGCGCAGCGATGTATTTAGTTTCCAGATTTTCCTATTTCATTTTCATCTAATTTCATATACTATTGTTATCTGATTATTGTTTAATCTTGTAATTTTACAAAATTAAAGTTACTGTTCTTTCTGTTCAGAAAATTAAAAATAAACCTCCATTTACTATTATTTCTGCGCCTTTTAATTGTTGTCTATATCTTAAAATGACCAATTTAATACATATAATTCATGGTATAAAGGTATTTAAAAATTTAAATTAGCTTTTGTGGTTTTAATCGCTTCAAATACTTTAGCAGTTTTTACAGTTCATACTTTAGATTCCCTTGATAAGAAAACACTCTTTACCCCCCAATAAAACGATTTACTCAACTTCGAACGCTCTGCCGTAGCTTCAATAATGTCAGTTAGAATCCAGTTTGAATCATATGCTGGAAATGATATAATCAAAATAAACTCCTGCGTGTATATACCATAATTAATGGAGGGGGCTGGAAGCCAAGCAGTTTCCGTTGAATGTTCCTCTGATGTTGTATCTTTAGATCTTCGCAGGATCAAAGGCAGAAGAGCCCTTCCTGTTTTCATTTCCCAATCCGAGTTCATCGCAGCTTCTCTGCCAAAGACTGACTTATTTGCTCTTGATCTTGTGCCGGAGGTTGAAGCCGGAAGTAATAAGACCGGAGCTCATCTCAGGTCGTGGTTAGAATCTGCAGTATTTTTCCTCAGTTAGTGGTTAGAATCTGCAGTATTTATCCTCATTATACGGTTAGAATCTGTAATATTTATCGTCTTTGTGTGGTTAGAATCTGTAGTGTTGATCGTCAGCGTGTGGTTAGAATCTGCAGTATTTATCGTCAGTGTGTGGTTAATATCTGCAGTATTTATCCCCAGCGTGTAGTTAGAATCTGCAGTATTTATCGTCAGCTTGTGGTTAGAATCTGCAGTATTTATCGTCAGTGTGTGGTTATCAATCTACAGTATTTTATCCTAGTGTGTGGTTAGAATCTGTAGTATTTATCCTCAATGTGTGTGGTTAGAATCTGCAGTATTTATCATCAGTGTGTAGTTAGAATCTGCAGTATTTATCCTCAGCGTGTGGATAGAATCGGCAGTATTTATCCTCAGTGTGCGTTTAGAATTTGTACTATTTTTCGTCAGTGTGTGCTTAAAATCTGTAATTTTTATCCTCTGTGTGTGGTTAGAATTTGTAGTATTTATCCTCAGTGTGTGGTTAGAATCTGCAGTATTTATCCTCTGTGTGTGGTTAGAATCTGCAGTATTTATCCTCAGTGTGCGTTTAGAATCTGTACTATTTTTCGTCAGTGTGTGGTTAGAATCTGTAATTTTTATCCTCAGGTGGTAGTGGGTAAGAATCTGCATTATTTATCGTCAGTGAGTGGTTATAATCTGCAATATTTATCCTCAGTGTGCGTTTAGAATCTGCAGTATTTTCTCCTCAGTGAGTGGTTAGAATCTGCAGTATTTATCCTCAGCGTGTGGTTAGAATCTGTAGTATTTATCGTCAGTGTATGGTTAGAATCTACAGTATTTATCGTCAGTGTGTGGTTAGAATCTGCAGTATTTATCCTCAGTGTCTGGTTAGAATCTGCAGTATTTATCCTCAGTGTATGGTTGGAATCTCCAGTATTTATCGTCAGTGTGTGGATAGAATCTGTAGTATTTATCCTCAGTGTGTGGTTAGAATTTGTAGTATTTATCGTCAGTTTGTAGTTAGAAACTACAGTATTTATCCTCAGTGTGTGTTTAGAATCTACAGTATTTACCCTCAGTGTGTGGTTAGAATCTGTAGTATTTATCGTCAGTGTGTGGTTAGAATCTACAGTATTTATCGTCAGTGTGTGTATAGAATCTGTAGTATTTATCCTCAGTTTGTAGTTAGAATCTGCAGTATCTATCCTCAGTGTGTTGTTAGAATTTGTAGTATTTATCGTCAGTGTGTAGTTAGAAACTACAGTATTTATCCTCAGTGTGTGGTTAGAATCTGCAGTATCTATCCTCAGTGTGTTGTTAGAATTTGTAGTATTTATCCTCAGTGTGTGGTTAGAATCTACAGTATTTATAGTCAGTGTGTGGATAGAATTTAAAGTATTTATCCTCGGTGTGTGGTTAGAATTTGCAGTATTTATCTTCAGTGTGTAGTTAGAAACTACAGTAATTATACTCAGTGTGTGGATAGAATCTACAGTATTTATGCTCAGTGTGTGGTTAAAATCTGTAGTATTTATCGTCACTGTGTGGTTAGAATCTACATTATTTATCGTCAGTGTGTGGTTAGAATCTGCAGTATTTATCCTCAGTGTGTGGTTAGAATCTGTAGTATTTATTGTCAGTGTGTGGATAGAATCTACAGTATTTATCGTCAGTGTGTGGTTAGAATCTACAGTATTTATCGTCAGTGTGTGGATAGAATCTACAGTATTTATCCTCAGTGTGTGGTTAGATTTTGTAGTATTTATCCTCAGTGGGTGGTTAGAATCTGTAGTATTTATTGTCAGTGTGTGGATAGAATCTACAGTATTTATCGTCAGTGTGTGGATAGAATCTACAGTATTTATCGTCAGTGGGTGGTTAGAATCTGTAGTATTTATCCTCAGTGTGAGGTTAGAATCTGTAGTATTTATCCTCAGTGTGTGGTTAGAATCTGCAGTATTTATCCTCAGTGTGTGGTTAGAATCTGTAGTATTTATCCTCAGTGTGTGGTTAGAATCTGTAGTATTTATCCTCAGTGTGTGGTTAGAATCTGTAGTATTTATCCTCAATGCGTGGTTTGAATCTGCAGTATTTATCCTCAGTGTGTGGTTAGGATCTGTGGTATTTATCGTTAGCGTGTGGTTAGAATCTGCAGTATTTATCCTCAGTGTGTGGTTAGAATCTGCAGTATTTACCCTCAGTGTATGGTTGGAATCTCCAGTATTTATCGTCAGTGTGTGGATAGAATCTGTAGTATTTATCCTCAGTGTGTAGTTAGAATCTGCAGTATCTATCCTCAGTGTGTTTGTCTAAGGAATTTGTAGTATTTATCGGAAGTGGTAGTTAGAAACTACAGTATTATCCTCAGTGTGTGTTTAGAAATCTCTACAGTATTTATCCTCAGTGTGTGGTTAGAATCTGTAGTAAATGATCGTCAGTGTGTGTGTTCGAATCTACCGTATTTAATCGGTCAGTGTGTGGAAGAAATCTGTAGTATTTATCCTCAGTGTGTAGTACGAATCTGCAGTATCTATCCTCAGTGTGTGTGAGATTTGTAATATTTCATCATCAGTGTGTAGTTAGAAACTACAATATTTTCCTCAGTTGTGGTTAGAATCTGCCAGTATCTATCTCAGTGTGGTTGTTAGAATTGTAGTATTTATCGCAGTGTGTAGGTTAGAAATTTTACTACAGATTTAATACTCAGTGTGTGTTTAGAATTTCGACAGTATATCCAATCAGTGGTTGGGGGTTGGTTAGGAAATCTGTAGTAGTTTAATCGTCAGTGTGTGGTTAAAGGAATTTACAGATATTTATCGTTTCAGTTTTGTGGTGGATTAGAATCTGGTAGAATTATTCCAGGTTGTTAGTTAGAATTGCAGTATTTTTCATTTTTCATTTTCAGTTTGTGTTTTTGTTAGAATTGTAATTTATTTATTAAATTCAGTGTGTAAGTTAGAAATTTCCAATATTTATCAATTTCAAGTTTGTGTGGTAGAATCTTTTTGCAGTAATATCCTCAGGTGTTGGTAGAATTTGTAGTATTTTATTTCATCATGTGTGGTTTAGAATACAGTTATTATAGGTTCAGTTGTGTGGATAGAATTTAAAGGTATTTATCCTCAGCGTGTGTGGTTAGATTTGTAGTATTTACTTTAGTGTGTAGTTAGAAAACTACAGTAATTATCCTCAGGTTAGGTTAGAATCTACAGATATGCTCAGTGTGCTGTTAAAATCTGTAGTATTTACTCGTTCACTGTGTGGTTAGAATCTACAGTTATTTATCGTTCAGTGTGTGGTAGAATCGCAGTCGTTTTTTTTTTTATATCAGTGGTGTGGTTAGATACGTATGTTTATGCCAGTGGTGAGATAGAATCTACAGTATTATCGTCAGTGTGTGGTTAGAATTCTACAGTATTTATCATCAGTGTGTGTATAGAATCACAGTATTTATCTCAGTGTGTGGTTAGATTTTGTAGTATTATCCTCAGGGGGGTGGTTAGAATCTGTAGTATTATTGTCAGTGTGGATAGAATCTACAGTATTTAGTATTTTATCGTCATTGTGTGGATAGAATCTACTGTATTTATCGTCTAGTTAGGGTGGGTTAGAATTCTAGTAGTATTTTATCCGCTCTAGTGTGTGGTTGAGAAATCTGTAGTATATTTATCCTCAGTGTGTTGGGTTAGAATCTGTAGTATTTATCCTCAGTTGTGGGGTTTAGAATCTTAGTATTTATCCTCAGTGTTGTGGTTAGAATCTGTAGTATTTAATCCCTCAGTGTGGTGGTTAGAATCTGTAGTATTTATCCTCAATGCGTGGTTTGAATCTGCAGTATTTATCCTCAGTGTGTGGTTAGGATCTGTGGTATTTATCGTTAGCGTGTGGTTAGAATCTGCAGTATTTATCCCCAGCAGAGTAGTTAGAATCTGCAGTATTTATCGTCAGCTTGTGGTTAGAATCCCAAGTATTTATCCTCAGTGTGTTGTTAGAATCTGCAGTATTTATTTACAGTGTGCGGTTAGAATCTGTAGTATTTATAGTCAGTGTGTTGTTAGAATGTGCAGTATTTATCCTCAATATATGGTTAGAATCTGCAGTATTTATCATCAGTGTGTTGTCAGAATCTGCAGTATTTATCGTCAGTGTGTGGTCAGAATCTGTAGTATTTATCCTCAGTGTATGGGTAGAATCTGCAATATTTATCATAGTGTATGGTTAAAACGTGTAGTATTTATCGCCATTTTTTTATTATTATTTTTTATTCAGAAGATAAATACTTATTCTTATGGAATAAGTCTACAGGGCTCATTGACTTGGAATTCAAGCTTCCTAAAAATATGGAGTTCATGTGAAAGAAGTTGCTGAGGATAATAGGAAATGCAGAGAGAAGAGATCAGTTATTAAAAAAGACAAAAAAGAATATATGTTAATAATTTATTGAGCAAATCGATAAAATTGTAAATAAATCAGTAAAGTACCAGGTGAATTCTTTTAGATTCGATCGAACTGTCGAAGTTCTAACTGCCTAACATTCTCGGGAGAGACTGATCCACAGTCCAGCTCTTTGAGAAACAAAAGACATCTAGAACTAAGAAAATCGACTGTTTGACACATTTAACATAGAATTAGTCATGGAAAGTCATCTTTCACGTTTGGAAATTTATGGTAACGTTGGTGAGATTCTCTGAGGCAAGTAATCCATGATTTGGGATCGTTTGTGTCGAAGCCTGTTTGTTATCAGAGTTAAGTTCAGCCTATTCAGCAGCTCTCTCTCTCTCTCTCTCTCTCGTCTCTCTCTCTCCTCTCTCTCTATATATATATATATATATATATATATTATATATATATATATATATATATATATATATATATATATATATATATATGTGTGTGTGTGTGTGTGTGTGTGTGTGTGTGTGTGTGTGTGTGAGCGTGCGCACTTCTACATGTGTGCAAACATGTTAGTATAAGCGCAAGTTTGCAAACTGTATGTGATAGTTCTATACAGACTGGTAGTAAACAAAATAAAAGTGACAAACTCGAACGCACGACTTTGTAAACAAAACATTATTGAGGAAATAGTATCGAAACAGGGAATCGTAATTGGATTGGACCGCCTTTGAAGTAAATGATAGCATAATTACCTCTAAGTGGGAATGTAATTCGAACTTCGTTTGAAGTTTTTTGAGTAATAGGTCCTAATGTACTATAATTGCCCAAATTTAGTTACCTGGGAAATGGATATTGTAGAGTAGCATCGATTCGTTTTCAATAGATATTTTTGTACCATTTTTCGGGACTTTCCTTCTGTGTATTTCTTTTAGATATTGGCTGAATAAAGGCGATCTAGATAGAGTAACATTCTTTAGATTTTTTTATTTTCTTATGGACAAAATTTGAACTACTTACCCAATAGTTTGTCTAAATTAGTCAATGAATATTCTAGATGTCTTTTGTTTCTCAAAGAGCTGGACTGTGGATCAGTCTCTCCCGAGAATGTTAGGCAGTTAGAACTCGACAGTTCGATCGAATCTAAAAGAATTCACCTGGTACTTTACTGATTTATTTACAATTTTAACGATTTGCTCAATAAATTATTAACATATATTCTATTTTGTCTTTTAATAACTGATCTCTTCTCTCTGCATTTCCTATTATCCTCAGCAACTTCTTTCACATGAACTCCATATTCTTAGGAAGCTTGAATTCCAAGTCAATGAGCCCTGTAGACTTATTCCATAAGAATAAGTATTTATCTTCTGAATAAAAATAATAATAAAAAATGGCGATAAATACTACACGTTTTAACCATACACTACGATAAATATTGCAGATTCTAGCCATACACTGAGGATAAATACTACAGATTCTGACCACACACTGACGATAAATACTGCAGATTCTGACGACACACTGATGATAAATACTGCAGATTCTAACCATATATTGAGGATAAATACTGCACATTCTAACAACACACTGACTATAAATACTACAGATTCTAACCGCACACTGTGGATAAATACTGCAGATTCTAACAACACACTGAGGATAAATACTTGGGATTCTAACCACAAGCTGACGATAAATACTGCCGATTCTAACTACTCGCTGGGGATAAATACTGCAGATTCTAACCACACACTAACGATAAATACCACAGATCCTAACCACACACTGAGGATAAATACTGCAGATTCAAACCACGCATTGAGGATAAATACTACAGATTCTAACCACACACTGAGGATAAATACTACAGATTCTAACCACACACTGAGGATAAATACTACAGATTCTAACCACACACTGAGGATAAATACTACAGATTCTAACCACACACTGAGGATAAATACTACAGATTCTAACCACACACTGAGGATAAATACTACAGATTCTAACCACCCACCGACGATAAATACTGTAGATTCTATACACACAATGACGATAAATACTGTAGATTTCTCCATCCAACACTGACAATAAATACTTACAGATTCTAAACCACCCTCCACTGAGGAATAAATACTACAAAATAATCTAACCATCACACTGAAGGATAAAGATACTGTAGATTTCTATCCACTACAACTGACGATTAAATACTGTAGATTCTAACCACACCCACTGGACGAATAAATATCTGTAAAGATTACTAATCCACAACAACTGGCAAATAAAGTACTCAACAGAAATTCTAACCCCACAACCACTGAGGATAAATACTGCAGATTCTAACCACACACTGACGATAAATACTGTAGATTCTAACCACACAGTGACGATAAATACTACAGATTTTAACCACACACTGAGCATAAATACAGTAGATTCTAACCACACACTGAGGATAATTACTGTAGTTTCTAACTACACACTGAAGATAAATACTACAAATTCTAACCACACACTGAGGATAAATACTTTAAATTCTCCCACCACACGACTATATAAATACTGTAGATTCTAACCACACACTGAGGATAAATACTACAAATTCTAACAACACACTGAGGATAGATACTGCAGATTCTAACTACACACTGAGGATAAATACTGTAATTTCTAACTACACACTGATGATAAATACTACAAATTCTAACAACACACTGAGGATAGATACTGCAGATTCTAACTACACACTGAGGATAAATATTTACAGATTTCTATCCACAACACTGACGATAAAATACTGTAGATTCTAACCACACACTGACGATAAATACTACAGATTCTAACCACCAACCCTGAGGGAAATACTTGTATATTCTAAAACACACACTGAGGATAATAAATACTGTAAGTTTCTAACTACACACTGACAAATAAATAAATACTATTCTAACCACACACTGAGGATAAATACTACAGATTCTATCCACACACTGACGATAAATACTGGAGATTCCAACCATACACTGAGGATAAATACTGCAGATTCTAACCAGACACTGAGGATAAATACTGCAGATTCTAACCACACGCTAACGATAAATACCACAGATCCTAACCACACACTGAGGATAAATACTGAAGATTCAAACCACGCATTGGAGGATAATACTACAGATAAACACACACTGAGGATAAAATTACACAGATTCCAACCAACACACTGAGGATAAATACTAACAGATTCCAACACACACTGATAAATACTACAGATTCAACCCACACACTGAACATAAATCTACGATCTAACCAACCCACCTGCGGATAAATACTTTACCAGATCTAAAACCAACCCACTGACATAAATACTGTTAGATTCTAATCCACACACTGAGGATTAAATACTGTAGATTCTTACCACCACACGACAATAAATACTACAGATTTAACACATGAGGATTAAAACTACCAAAATTCACACACACTGAGGATAAATACTTAAGATTCTAAACCACCCACTGACCGATATAAAATACGGTAGATAATCACACACTGACGAAAATAAACTGTAGATTTATCCACCCCCTGATCAATAAATACTACCAGATTCTAAACACCACTGAGGATAAATACTACAAAATTCTAACCACACACTGAGGATAACTACTGTAGAATTCTATCCACACATGACGATAAATACTGTAGCTTCTAACACACATGACGAAATAAATACGATAAATAATGTTAGGATTCTATCCCCACACTGACAAATAAATACAACACCTGACAATTAAATATATAGATTCTAACCACACACTGAGGATAAATAGTGCAGATTCTAACCACACACTGACGATAAATAATGTAGATTCTAACCACACAGTGACGATAAATACTACAGATTTTAACCACACACTGAGCATAAATACTGTAGATTCTAACCACACACTGAGGATAATTACTGTAGTTTCTAACTACACACTGAAGATAAATACTGCAAATTCTAATCACACACCGAGGATAAATACTTTAAATTCTATCCACACACTGACTATAAATACTGTAGATTCTAACCACACACTGAGGATTAATACTACAAATTCTAACAACACACTAAGGATAGATACTGCAGATTCTAACCACACACTGAGGATAAATACTGTAGTTTCTAACTACACACTGACGATAAATACTACAAATTCTAGCAACACACTGAGGATAGATACTGCAGATTCTAACTACACACTGAGGATAAATACTACAGATTCTATAAACTCACTGACGATAAATACTGTAGATTCTAACCACACACTGACGATAAATACTACAGATTCTAACCACACACTGAGGGTAAATACTTTAGATTCTAAACACACACTGAGGATAAATACTGTAGTTTCTAACTACACACTGACGATAAATACTACAAATTCACACCACACACTGAGGTTAAATACTACAGATTCTATCCACACACTGACGATAAATACTGGAGATTCCAACCATACACTGAGGATAAATACTGCAGATTCTAACCACACACTGAGGATAAATACTGCAGATTCTAACCACACACTGACGATAAATACTGTAGATTCTAACCACACACTGACGATAAATACTACAGATTCTAACCACACGCTGATGATAAATACTGCAGATTCTAACCACTCACTGAGGAGAAAATACTGCAGATTCTAAACGCAAAGTGAGGATAAATATTGCAGATTATAACCACTCACTGACGATAAATAATGCAGATTCTAACCACACGCTGAGGATAAAAATTACAGATTCTAACCACAAACTGACGAAAAATAGTACAGATTCTAAACGCACACTGAGGGTAAATACTGCAGATTCTAACCACACACAGAGGATAAATACTGCAGATTCTAACCACACACTGAGGATAAATACTACAGATTCTAACCACACACAGAGGATAAAAATTACAGATTTTAAGCACACACTGACGAAAAATAGTACAAATTCTAAACGCACACTGAGGATAAATACTGCAGATTCTATCCACACGCTGAGGATAAATACTGCAGATTCTAACTACACACTGATGATAAATACTGCAGATTCTAACCACACACTGAGGATAAATACTACAGATTCTAACCACACACTGAGGATAAATACTGTAGATTCTAACCACACACTGACGATAAATACTGCAGATTCTAACCGCAAGCTGACGATAAATACTGCAGATTCTAACTACACGCTGGGGATAAATACTGCAGATACTAACCACACACTGACGATAAATACTGCAGATTCTAACCACACGCTGACGATCAACACTACAGATTCTAACCACACAAAGACGATAAATATTACAGATTCTAACCGCATAATGAGGATAAATACTGCAGATTCTAACCACTAACTGAGGAAAAATACTGCAGATTCTAACCACGACCTGAGATGAGCTCCGTTCTTATTACTTCCGGCTTCAACCTCCGGCACAAGATCAAGAGCAAATAAGTCAGTCTTTGGCAGAGAAGCTGCGATGAACTCGGATTGGGAAATGAAAACAGGAAGGGCTCGGCTGCCTTTGATCCTGCGAAGATCTAAAGATACAACATCAGAGGAACATTCAACGGAAACTGCTTGGCTTCCAGCCTCCTCCATTAATTATGGTATATACACGCAGGAGTTTATTATGATTATATCATTTCCATCATATGATTCAAACTGGATTCTAACTGACATTATTGAAGCTACGGCAGATCGTTTGAAGTTGAGTAAATCGTTTTATTGGGGGGTAAAGAGTGTTTTCTTATCAAGGGAATCTAAAGTATGAACTGTAAAAACTGCTAAAGTATTTGAAGCGATTAAAACCACAAAAGCTAATTTCAATTTTTAAATACCTTTATACCATGAATTATATGTATTAAATTGGTCATTTTAAGATATAGACAACAATTAAAAGGCGCAGAAATAATAGTAAATGGAGGTTTATTTTGAATTTTCTAAACAGAAAGAACAGAAACTTTAATTTTGTAAAATTACAAGATTAAACAATAATCAGATAACAATAGTATATGAAATTAGATGAAAATGAAATAGGAAAATCTGGAAGCTAAATACATCGCTGCGCAAACAAAAAGAATGCATAAAAGTGTCGGAATTCTTGCGACAAGAATTTTTTGCAAGCGCTGGACAATAAACAAGCGCTCTAACGATTCAAATCTAGAATGCAAACTAAAAAAAAACGGTAACGAAAACAAACATGCACCGGAAAAAAACACAAGTGCAGAAAAACAAGTACCGAAAAATAAACCATACGTGCAGAATTCCGCTCCAGATAAAGCTGCCATTTTGCATCTAAAATGGGAAGTATTAAGCACCGTGTGAGAACAGATAGGCCCCTTAAAAAATGAATAAAAACTGTCTTTGGAAAAGTTATAATCAACCTAATTACTCTGTCATTATTGATAGCAATACATCACATTAGGTTTCAAAAGAGGAACATAATCAGGCCTAAGAAACCCCGTGGCATCACAGCTAAAATATTTTCAAAGTTTTTGGGACACGCCTGAAAAGAAGGACCCTAACTAGAGAACCCACTAGATAGGGAAGCAGCCACGTACGATAAAGCGTAAAGAAAAAGGAAGGAAAAGGAGATAAAAGAGGAAGAGTGCATTTCCGGAGGATGTTCGTTAAAACCGCAAAATGGTTTTCCTGGAAGCGTCATAGTCGTTCATGGTAGTAATTTTATGGAACGCCCTAATGGTATTTGAAGAAGCATCACTATTTTGTCAGACTTTATAATTCATTTATTATTATTATTATTATTATTATTATTATTATTATTATTATTATTATTATTATTATTATATTATTATTATATATGCAGGGAGCAGACATTCTTTGATACATGTTTTGTTGAAAATAACGACAGGTTTCAACGAATTTTTTTTATACAGGATATTCCCAATTCTCCTGATAATTCGTTTTCCTGACTCAACTAGGTTGTTGAGTAGAATTCCAATATTCATATGTGTCATATCTAAGATATTTGTCAAAATTATTTTATCAAAAATATCTTATTATATATCAAAAAATATATAATAATATTTTTTTGGTAAAATAATTTTGACAAATATCTCAGTTATGACAAATATGAATATTGGAATTCTACCCAACAACCTAGCTGAGTCAGAAAAACGAATTATCAGGAGAATTGAAAAGATCCTGTATAAGATTAATTCGTTGAAAACTGGCATTATTTTCAACAAAACATTATTATTATTATATTATTATTATTATTATTATTTATTATTATTATTATTATTAATATTATTCTTATTATTATATTATTATTATTATTATTAATCAGTAGATGAGACCTATTCACATGGAACAAGCTCACCACCACAGGGGTCATTGACTTAAAATTCAAGCTTTTAAAGGATATAGCAGTCATTAGGAAGCAGCATTAGAAGTGAAGGGAAATACAGTAAAACAATTAACGAATAGATAGAAAAGGTGTTTTTATGAAATACCCACAAATTTCACCAATTTTCTCAAAATAGCAGGAAATCAACTTAAAAGAGAAAATAAAAGCTGGAAGTATCATTTGATGGATGTTATTGGTGCAGACATTTTTTTCAAGAACCGATAAAACAAAAAAAAACCTTTCTTCCAATATTTTTCCCAAACTCCCTCCCCTTCTTCCGGTTCTTAAGGATCACTTGAAGCTTACAAGACGCTGCAGACGGACTTCAGGTAATTGTCCTGAATCTCAGGCATTTCTGAAACCATGGTTTCAGCTAGTATATATTCGTCTTTTGTTGGTTCAGTTCCCCTTTTATTTATTAACTATTCATTTTTTTTCGTCTTTTTTGCCTCTACTAAATTTTCTGTTATCTTTTTCTCGAGATTTAGGAAATTTACTGAGGATATTAGAAGCCACCACTAAAGCTCAAGTATACCTGCGCAGTTATGCCGGCACGGTCGGCCTGTTCAGGCAAAGCTGAATGTTATAGGTTCAATTTTGCCTGCACAGGCCGACTGTACAGGCGTAACTGCGCAGGCATAACTTAACGTTAGCGGGTTCAGTTTTGCCTGCACATAACTGATCGTTAGGGGGGGCCTTAAGAAGTCTTTCATCTGTATCAGTGAAACAACAACAACAGCAAGAACAAAATGAACGGTAATAATAATAATAATAATAATAATAATAATAATAATAATAATAATAATAATAATAATAATAATAATAATAATAACGAAAAGGAATTCATATTGATTTAACTCCTGCTTCTTTCTTTAAAATATTTTATTTTCTTTACAATATTTTATACTTATTTTTGGTAAACTTGCTGAGCATATCAATAAGTCTTTGGACTGTGCGCATGAAATAATAATAATAATAATAATAATAATAATAATAATAATAATAATAATAATAATAATTCATGGTAATATCCTTCTTATTTTTGAACTGTGCACATGAAATAATAATAATATAATAATAATAATAATAATAATAATAATAATAATGATAATAATAATAATAACAATAACAGTAATAATAATAATAATAATGCCACTCTTGTTTTAGTCTCGCTCCAGTTTTACCGGCGAAAACCAACTTCACTCACATCAATAGATGTCTGATTTGAGAAGCCGAGGGGAGTACATTCAGGCGAAAACGAATAGAAGAGGGACAGAGGAATAACCGATAATTGTTGGAAGAGGGGGAAAGGCAGCAAGGAATGGAAGATATAATCCAGAGAATAACTGGGAGTAAGAATAAAAAAAAAAATTGAAAAAGGAATCATCCTCTCGTGTTCCGTAATCCTTCGAGGTGAGGTTATAATGGAGGTCAAGAGGACTGTACAGGATCCAATTACCAAGGAGAGAGAGAGAGAGAGAGAGAGAGAGAGAGAGAGAGAGAGAGAGAGAGAGAGAGGGTCTGTTGCATGAGAGGAGAAGGAAAGGAATTACGGGTGTTAGATTATATAAATGTATATATGTATATACATTTATATATGTATATATAGTATATACATATACATATATCTATATATATATATATATATATATATATATATATATATATATATATATATATATATATATATATATATAAAGCACGCACAAGGCTACGCATTTTTCTTCCCTGGTTATTTCTCTTGGCAAAACGTTCAAAGCTTTTGGGGGGACAAAACGTCACTGTCTCCTAAATAATTCATTGAATATAGTATATACATACATATACATATATATAAATATTACTATATATATACATATATATATATATATATATATATATATATATATATATATAAAGCACGCACAAGGCTACGCATTTTTCTTCCCTGGTTATTTCTCTTGGCAAAACGTTCAAAGCTTTTGGGGGACAAAACGTCACTGTCTCCTAAATAATTCATTGGATATTTTCCAGATGGAATTTTGTCGTTGTTTTTGCTTTTCCCGATTTCTTACTCCAGTGATTCCAAATATGGTCGCTCGTGATGTTTGTGTGTTTGTCTGTTTGTTTTTATGGCGGTGAAAATAAATTCTAAGCTAGAGTTTTCGTAAGGTTTTCCTCAATGTTAATTTAATGGTAATACGTTGAATGATTTTGGTTTTTGCTTAAATGCCATGAACTATTCACTCTTCGAGTTTATTTGAGTGTAATATCTATTTTGATGGGTGTGACTAATATTTTACT
>NC_061110.1:14718700-14741200 GCF_015104395.2 Macrobrachium nipponense | reverse complement strand
CTTTCATTCGAATAATAATAAAAAGGTTGTCGTGTTATTTAGTTAACTCCTTTGAATTCAAGAAAGGCACGAAGAATTCTTTACTATGGGGTGGATTCTTTTTAAGGGATCATTTAAAAATGTTATAGTTACATGTTATTTGCAGCAATGAACAGTAGAACAACGGGAAAAAATATTTGTTTAATCGTCCTTATGAGAACAAAGCTTTGCACAAACAGTTTATGCAGCAACTATCTCTGCTAATGAAGCTCAAAGGGGCTTGAGTTCTCACCAACCTATGCTTGAATGTGCTTGTGCAAGTTAGCATACGTAAGCAAACTAAAGCTTAAACGGTGTGTTTGAGTATACTAATATACACCATAGCCAAACACACCAATGGTTAGGTGAGTGTGTCTGCGTATACTAACATACACAAGAACGCTCTAGACTAGGTTGGTGTTTGTGTATGTTTGTGTATGTTAGTATATTATAATACGGTAAAATAGAACTGGACGTAACCTTCTCAAGGTGATTAAGACACAAACACACACGCGCGCACACACACACACACACACACACACACACACACACACACACATTATATATATATATATATATATATATATATATATATA
Source organism: Macrobrachium nipponense (assembly GCF_015104395.2). Lineage (NCBI taxonomy): Eukaryota > Metazoa > Arthropoda > Malacostraca > Decapoda > Palaemonidae > Macrobrachium > Macrobrachium nipponense. The sequence goes on along the minus strand of NC_061110.1, from coordinate 14,740,586 downwards.
TATATATATATATATATATATAAACAGTTGTATGTGTTTGTGTGAGCACGTTCATTTATATGTGACTGCATTACGACATTGCCATTGTTATCTGAAAATTTCATTCATTTTATGACGACATAGAAATTCTCTCGTGAATCATCATTCCAAATGAACGCAACCTCCTCATCTGACCCAGACCTGATCCATTCCTTTATCGAGACGGCTGAGCATCTTAGCTTTAGTTTGAAGAGCATTGACCCTCCCTTACTGGACAGAGACTTATGTCAGTCATTATTGTGGAGACGTTAATTTCCTGAGGAGAAGCGGTGAGCTCCTCCAATTACGCTGATGTTGCAACGACGAAGACGAAATAGGTCGTATTCATCAGCCAACGATGTGGTCGCTTCCTCTCCTTCTCTGTCGATATTTTACCTTCCCAGTTAAAGTTTATTGTTGTTAGGCACGACTACTAATTGTGAAAGTTGTGATTGCTATATAGTTCTTACTTGCTTCAATACTGTAACTACTATATTGTGGAATATTGAACTAATGTTCGTGTTGGTGTTTTGATATTCAGTTTACGTAATTAATGTTGGATTATTGGTATTCTATTATAGATAAATACGTTAGCAGAGTATTTTTTGTCACCATATGAGTAATAACATACCCATTTAGTTGTTTTTTATCATTCTTACCGTAAATAGACTTACTTCTTTTGAGAAATTTTACTAGTTATCGTGAGGCACATAAGCTTAAGATTATTCTGACAGGTGGACTTTAAGCGCACAGCTAATGCTTTCGCTTACTCGGGGAGTAAGCCTACAAACTACTTTGTTGTTGTTGGGGCTGGGGGCGTTCAGGCAAGGTCCGTGGAAAAGCCTAAAAGGGTGTTTTGTGTTGAGTTAAAGATGCGGGAATTTTAGGATAGGATATTTATGATTTATGCATTAGAATGAAAGTGTAAAAACTAAATAATGTGCATGTCAAACAGTACAGAAAAATTATATCTTATAAAATACAGCATATTTATTTTAATTGCCGTTGGTGAAACAATGCACTATTTGACCATAGATTTTAGCACGCACCCCAAATAAGCTATTACGTGGAAACATTCTTGAATTTTTATACCCCTTCTAGTTCAATGAATTTGTGTAGTATCCCTTATAGATACCTTTGTCTCTCCTTTCTTAGCAGATTCACCTCTCTTAAACATATTTATACCTCAATGTTCAAATCCGCTCCTCAAATTAAAACACATTTCTGTTTTTGTTTTTGCTTCAAGCGAATATTGCCCAGATATACTTGAAGACAGTCCTTTTATCACCATCATAACCTTACTGATTGATATGTAGTTTATCTCAGCATTTAGCTTTTCCAAAGCTCATTAGTTTTTAACAATTTATTTTTTAAACTACACACACACTCACACACACACATAAACACACAAGCTAGCTGATAGAGCCAGCGTTTATTAAACAAAGACAGGCTTTGAACTTCTTTTAGCTTCGATCGAACTGTCGAAGTTCTAACTGCCTAACATTCCACAGTCCAGCTCTGTGAGAAACAAAAGACCTCTAGAACTAAGATAATCGACTGTTTGACACATTTAGCATCGAATTAGTCATGGAAAGTCATCTTTCACGTGTTGAAATTGATGGTAACGTTGGTGAGATTCTCTGAGGCAAGTAATCCATGATTTGGGATCGTTTGTGTCGAAGTCTGTTTGTTATCATAGTTAAGTTCAGCCTATTCAGCACCTCTCTCTCTCTCTCTCTCTCTCTCTCTCTCTCTCTCTCTCTCTCTCTCTCTCTCTCTCTCTCTATATATATATATATATATATATATATATATATATATATATATATATATATATATATATATATATATATACGTATATATATATATATATATATATATATATATATATATATATATATATATATATATCTTACATATATGTATATGTGAGCGTGCGAAGTTGTGCATGTGTGCAAACATGTTAGTATAAGCGTACGTTTGCGAACAGCAAGTGATATTTCTATATAGACTGGTAGTAAACAAAACAAAAGTGACGAACTCGAACGCACGACTTTGTAAACAAAACATTATAGAGGAAATCGTATCGAAACAGGGAATCGTAAATAGATTGGACCGCCTTTGAAGTAAATGATAGCTTAATTACCTCTAAGTGGGAATGTAATTCGAACTTCGTTTGAAGTTTTTTGAGTATTAGGTCCTAATGTATTATAATTGCCCAAATTTAGTTACCTGGAAAATTGATATTGTAGAGTGGCATCGATTCGTATTCACTAGATATTTTTGCACCATTTTTCTTTTAGATATTGGCTGAATAAAGGCGATCTCCAAAGAGTAACATTCCTTAGATTTTTTTTATTTTCTTATTGATAAAATTTGAACCACTTACCCAATGGTTTGTCTAAATTAGTCAATAAACGTCCCCACCAGGTTTGACTCTATGGTGCACAGGTGGGCTGAAAGTGTTATGAACATTGACACCACTTTTACTTTGATAAATGAATTAGTTTTCTGATCGACATTATACGTACAAGTCTGGAATAGCCCCGAGTGAGAGCTATACATTTATCGAACTTCATATAATGTGCCCAAGTTTTTTATCTAAAATTAAATATCTATTGTGACTGCAGTAATAGGTTATTCAAATCCTCTTCATCATCAGGGGATAGTGCCGTCAGTACGCCTCACTTCGTGTATTGTAGGCATTACCAAAGGATGCTTGAAGCGTCCCTTTAGATCGTAGCTGCATCCACTCTTAAGACTTATACTTTGCTTCCGCTACTGCTTCCTTCCTTAAGTCTTGCTGTCCAACCTCTCTGACGATTATTTCTTGGTGCAAATGTGGAGTTTTGCTCCAATTCAAATTCTAGATCCGTGTACCTTATTTCCTTTGTTTTCTAGAGTTCTTCATCTTGTTGTCCAACTAAGCACAACTCCCTCTTCTCATTGTCTCAATAGCTGAATAGCCTCGAGTACCCCAGTGCTTGACTTAACAGCCTAAATTTCTGAAATAAATCAGTCATTTCTACTACTCTTGCTGATAGTGGAAATAAAATGCTTTTGATGAGGTCAGTGCTTTGATGGGTGGACCAGAAAGGAATACCAGCCACCAGTACTATTAACATCAAGAATGAAAGAAAAACACCTCAAAGGGTCTCTGTCATGCCAACATCAAAGCCAGATAAAAAAAAAAAAAAAAAAAAAAAAAAAGGAATGTCAAACAGAGCATGTTTCTATATATGCACACTCAAACCCAAACGCTCACGCGCGCGCGCACACTCGTGTCGAAGGTGGACTGCTGCTGCATCTCCTCTCTCACGGTTGGATCCTTGAATCGAGGAGAACTTAATTTTCTAACCTTTGCGTGGACGGACATTTTTTTTTTACTTCATCCTTGAATTTCGGATTCAAATGTTTTCAGTGAAAACCGTGACATTTTCGTTTTGTATTCAAAGATCGTTAGTTATGAAATGTTCTGGTATCGTAACAAATTTATAAGAAGTTACAATATCAAAGAATCGAATATTAGGTTAAAAACATATTTTCATTACCCTGACGAAACTTTTTTACGTTAAATGCAAAGTCCGTTTGAGTTAATGGATGAAAATAAAAACTGATTAAATAACATAATCACCGATACACGCTGACCTACTGAACCATTTGTCCGCCCCTCTAATTATTCAAGCAATGGATGTTATATGAGAGAAAATATTGGGTTCAAATAAATATTTCAACTACAGATTCAAATATCTCTCTCTCTCTCTCTCTCTCTCTCTCTCTCTCTCTCTCTCTCTCTCTCTCCAGGTTTCCGCTAGCCAATTAAAGCGAATTCAATTTGAAAGGCCGAGCTAGCTTCCCCGAGTACAATGTCATGTTACTACATTCCACTTGACGAAATGAATTCGTGGATTTCCCTTTTCTGGTACGAAGTCGAGGTCGAGGTCGAAGTTGGAAAAGGAGGTGGGGAAAGGGAAAGGGCACAGGTGTAAAGTAAAAGAACAAAAAAAGAAAAAGAAAATCGAGGCGCAATAGTGGGCACTGCCCACCTACGAGGACATTTAGATCAAATCACAGTCGAATTTCGAGTTTTATATACTAATTCTAGATATATACAATAAATGCAATATGTCTGTTTCAAAACCATAAATTGTGAATTTCGTCGTCTTGATCGATATATTCTACACATTTCAAAATAAGTTATACAACAGCTAACCGTTTATTTCATTGGGAGTTCTATATTGTGTTAAGGACGACCTTTTACTGAACTCGTTTCCTCATTAGCTGAATGATAAAGCAGTTGTTAAAGACGCTGTTGCATGCAGTTCTGCTTGAATCTCTAATCTGAAAGATAAGAATTAGTAAATGATAAAAAGAAATCCTCGTGAATGCGAAAACAGACGATAATGGGAACAAAGTTTACACATCGTTAGAGAACTCCAAACCGACCGTGGAGTTTTACGAAGATTAACTCTCAAAGTTATTGTAGCATTTCCTTATTCCCCTTCGACTTCCCTTACATTTGTAAGAAATTTCTTGGTGGTTTACGCTGGATTTGATAGCCGTTTTTATAACCCTTTAAGAAGTATTTGTTATCGGGTAATATATGTTCTGATACTGAATTGGAGACTATATAATCCTGGGATACTCAACAAACGTTAATGTATAATGATCGAGGTTACTTGGTATTGATGTAAAAAATGGCCACACTACATACAGTGGGAAAGGAAATTCATTAATAGTTGCATACCAGTTTCTACATGTTTCAAGATTTCGATGATAGAATAAAAAAAAAAAGTTGCGGAAAAGATGAACATTAATTACCAATTAATTAAGGATTTTCTCTTGTGAAGCCTTTTGCAGCTAACCGACTGGAATGGGAATAGATCTAATTTACCCATACGAGAGAGGGGAATGCAGGAGGCATAGGGAAGAAAAATGGAAAAAGCTTCAGCATAGGATGAGAGACACCTGTACAGATAAACACCAAATTTTAATTCCAACCAACTTCATCCGCTTTCAGTGCATATTTTCTTCTGTTCTGTTGATTGATGGATTTTGCAAGGTTTATTCTAATGCGATAGTGAATTAGCTTATGATAAACATTTCCTTTCGTCGTCTATAACTTCTCTCCAATGAACACCATAATCTATGGAGGCTTGAATTTGAAGTCAATGGCGCCTGTAATTTCGTTTCTTATGAATAAGGGATTCATCATCTGAATAATAATAATAATGGGACATAAAACCCATTCGCGTTCTAAAATTGTACTATATGCATATGTTTACATACAAAGACAAGTGTGATTGGATATTGTATAATGAATTACAGACGCAATTGCATACATTTATTACATAAATAATGAAGTACTATTCTTATCCAACCAATATTCCCCACTGATTAGCCCATTTGCAGATGAGGTATATTGAATATGTGTATGTCTACATACAAAAACAAGTGTGACTGGATGCTGTACAATGAATTACAGACGCAATTGCGTACATATATTACATAAATACAGATGTACTATTCTAATTCCACCAGTATACTATTCCACACTGGTTAGCCCTTTGCAGATGAGGCATACTGATTGGACGGCAATATCTGCTTCTCCGCTTCTAACGACGAAGACCGGGGTTCGGGTTAGACCGCGATACACGAACCGTAGATCGATCTTCGAAGGGAAAAGGGGAAATTATTGTTCCATATTCCCGGCGTCCAGTCGCCGCCCGGCCCAATTAACCCTAACTCCCAGCAGTTCGATCATTCGGTGGAAGACTCATCAGCGGACGTCATAGCTCGTCCTTTTAGTACGCGGAACAAAGGATATGCGCCTTTACGGTAGGATTGGCGAGGATGAAGGAGGGAGGAGGATTTCAGCAGTAATGAAGACCGTCCCTGAGCTTCTTCCGTGCGGGTTACTTACAAAGGAATACTTATGGGTAAAAATAGGTTTATGCTACTGGAGTACAATTTCTCGTGATACAGCGGGATGGGGAAAACGGTTCCTACTATTTTGTTCTTTGTTTTAAGGGACTCTTGCTTGGCCAAAGAGACATTCTGTTAAGGAACTATATGAGAGAAAATATGGAAGCTTAGATAAAAACTTCTTTGTAAGTCAATATTGGCTCCGTATTACACCAATTGAGGAGTGATAGGGCCACATCAAAACTCAAGACTCTAAGAACATTATTTTGACTTTTGATGTGTTCACGGAAGTGATGCGCAGCCTCACACATTGCAGGCGGCCGAAGGTCAGTAAGAAAAGGAAATCTTATTTCACATTCAACTTTAAAACATCTATAACAAAATTTGAAACTACATATGATGACTTATTTCTAAATGATTAAGTTTCCCCTGCCTTTCGCATTCAACTTCAAAATTTCTATAACAAAGTTTGAAACCACCATGACTTTGTGTGTTGTAGGACATGACAAACAAAGCCTTGCATCAGGACAAATTTTTATTTGCCCACTGCTAATAGTAACTTATGATTCTTTTTTTTATTATTATCATTACGAAAATAACATACGCAATTATTCGTCCATGTTCATGATAAACAGAGTGGTTGATACCAGGGTTGTCATTCAGTTTTCAAAGGTGACTGTCATGTTCTAGCACTGTGTTTTACGTTTGTTTATCACATGAGTAACATAATCAAGGTATACATACACGCATGCATGCGTGCATATGTATAAATATATATACATTGATATGTATCTACATTATAAATAAATGTAATTATATTACACATGTAACAAACAAACGAATATATATATATATATATATATATATATATATATATATATATATATATATATATATATATATATATATAATTTTAATATTGCACACTATGAGTACAGTGACCAACTCAAATTGAGGTCTTCCCCTTAATTAGAGCAAGCCCGATTCCGAAGAGATGTCCGGAACCAATCATCTTAATAGGATCACAGATAGCACATAGTACAAATCCATACCAGCCTAATTAAGATTCTGTGCATCAGTTTGAGATGTCCTCTGTCTAACTTTATCAAGCTATCTAAGATTTAGGATAGAAATACTTCACTCTTAGGTGGTACAAGTTCCTTCGTACATATTAATATTTGTCCGCTTAAAAATTTTATTTTAGTTTCTTGTTATTTCACCAGTAATAACGTTCGCTATGATAGAGTTGTCCATTTGAAAGGCTTCTTTCACTCCCTGTCATTTTCTTCTTTTATAATGGTTCCTATAATGCTTTCCTAATGTCGTGAAAGAGCAGAATACCGATGAAGTAAGTTTTAGTAGAAACCCTTTGAATACTTTGGCATTATTCTGATGAAGTCTGAAAGACATGGAACTACATATCATAAACTTCCTGAACACGTAACGGAATTCGCAACGAATAACGAGCTCAAACGCTAGACGGGAGAAAAATGGCACGTAGTTTCATAAATGAGTTCCGAGTTGCTTCAACATTTTATGACGCGAACACAACTTTAACAGGTAAAGACTTCTATTTTTCACCCTGGAGTTTATTGCCAGCAGCTGCAACGATACTCAACTTGATTATTTGGTAATTTGTTTGCGTTCTGTCTTTTACAAAGCGGGTTTGTTTAGTTTTTTTAAAGGGACGTTTTGATTCGCTCGTTATTTTCGTTTTACCTGCTAATGAACTTGTTAGTTTTGATGCCATTTTCACTTTCGCCATGGCTGTTTCTGTTGGGACTGGGCCCTTGAATTTTTTTTTTCATTATTTTTATTTTCATCGAAAGATATTTTGTTCTTCATTTTTATTTCAGAGTTTTTCCTTTCTTTTTTATTGACGATAGTTTTTTTTTTAAATTTCGAATTAGGCCAGTGCGTTTTATTGGTCATTTTTTGTGGGGGAAGCCTTTTTATTTGTTGGGGGATTTTTATTTTGGAGGTTATTTGATTTCAGCTCTCTCTCTCTCTCTCTCTCTCTCTCTCTCTCTCTCTCTCTCTCTCTCTCTCTCTCTCTTTCCTTGGAGAGTCTAGATTTTATCTTTCCCTCTCCCTTCCAATTTCTCTTCGTTCTTTCTCTCTTCCCCCTTTCTCTTCCTCACCTTTCACTATCTCCCCCTTCATCTTCCTCCCCTTTCTCCCCCTCCCTGTCCTCTTCCTTGTCCCACCTCACGATAACATTCAAAACATCCTTCCTCTATCATAACTCTTTCTTCTTCTTCGTCTTCTTCTTCTTCTTCTTCTTCTCTTAGATGATCCACACACATATTCCCCAATAATGCTACTGAGGGAAAAGGAAAAGAAGAGGAAAAAAGGAATTAAAGGGAGAGCATGTTTAAAATAATGAAGAGAAATAAGCTGAGGAAGACATAAAATAAAAAGACGGATAAATTAGGATAAGGGAAAAAGGAGAAAGGAACAGGGAATGGAGAGAAAGTGGAGGAGGAGAAGGGAGGGAGTGGGAAAATAGAGATGAAAGTGAATGAAGGAGAAAAGGAGAAAGGAGCAAAAAGGTTGAATTTCCATGTGATTCATCTGGTGGCTATTATTATGGTAATAATATCAGTATATCTGCTCAACTGATTTATTTACTGTAAAATTTACTTATACAAAGGAGCAAACTATTACCTGGGTAACTTACTCTAGAACCAAGCTGTAATGGAAAAATTATTCCTTCAATTATTAGTGATTTATTTAGGAATTGATTCATCATCATCCTCTAATATCTTTACACTCCTGTTGTAAGAGTGATTGGAACTGTAAAATGTTTTCGTTTTTGTTGTGGACGCGAGTGCATGGCAGTGTAGCCAGTCCTTTGTTTTGTGTATCTTTCACTTTGAGTATGGGAGCGCTGCCCTGAATATTTCGTCTGCATTTTGGTAACACTAGAAAACCATGTAAGGATCACGAATGCTCGAAGGTGTGAGCACGTCAACCGATCCACCCTTCATTTGGCTATTTTACCAAATTGTTAATACAAATTATCAATCCCTTGCAAGGTAAGCTTTTAAAGTCGTAATATTACCGTTAGTTCATTACTTGGAACAGATCACTATCATGAAAGAACAGTAGCAGACGAGGATTCAAGTGCAGAGTTGCCTACCCAGTCAAACATGATTACAACGCCTTAACGTGGAAAATTTTCATTGTCGTGAAAGATGCTTCACGTTCATTAGTTGTCATGAGATTTTGCTGTGTTAGTTTGAGTTGTAACTTGGCATTTGACAGGTTTGTAAAACGTAAAAAAGTAGTTATAAGTGTTTTGTTTGTATAAAGTTTTTGCAAATACCAGTGCCAAAGGGTACCACAAAGAGGCTGTCCTACAGGGCATCTTGGGGTTACCCCTACCTCTCTCATGGAAATTTCCACTGCCGATCCTGATCTTAAGACTAGGCTATGCAGTAATTTAAGAAGGCCTTCCCTAGACTAATCCTGTTTGAATGAGGAATTATGACTATTTTTGGTAAATATAGTTAGGCTATATATGTATATAAATTCATGGAAAACTTAATTACAATGAACTTGACCTGTACCCTCATTAAACTAACCTAACTTTGTGGCCTATTGTAACCTAGTCAAAAATCAGCCATGTAAACTTTGCATAGGCTATCCTTAACGATTTCTGAAGAGGCCTAGGCTAGACTATATCCTGTTAAAAGGCACCTTAGCCTAATTTTACCTCATTTTACTTTAAGTTTTTCTCAGAAATCTTTCAGGTAGCCTTACCCATTGACATATATTGTGTACAAACATTTAGTACTGTGTGGAGTAGTGTATCAAATGATTTACACCTTACTGTGAATTAATTTATTCTAGGGCTGCTCCACGTTTGATACTTATCCTATTATGAAGGAAAAGCAATTCCCATAGTATGTAGATGACATATATTTTTGAGGTCTCTTAATATAAAGAGTTTTTTTTTTTTTAACTACTTACTTGTATTATTGTCTGGAAATCAAAAATTAAATAAAATTAATATTTCCAGAGATCTAGTCCAGGAGTTCTGAAGAGTAGGTAAATTAACCAAGTCCAGGAGACTAGGCTTGGGAGAAATTTGGCATGATGTAATGAGTAATAAAGAAACAAGCTGAGTACCAGGAATTTTCTTCAATACTCCTAAAATGGAAATCAGCACTTCAATTGCCTCCCAGTGGGAAGACATCACCAGGCCTCATCAGTAATAAGACCCATACACACAAGGAATATCATTTAATAGCAGGTAGGACAGGCCTACCCTAATTCCCAGGCAGTGTAAACATCAGTCTTCATACCCACCGTGTCAACTATGACACAGTACCATTCTCCGACCCCTGTCTCCAGGCAAGAAGACTGACAACAGTGCATAAGTACCTAATAGTATTATTATTCTCGTAACGTAATGTCATGGTGAGGGAAAAATCCTCCCATGACAAAGCATTGAAGATCAAAATGCTTGTTGAGGCCTTTGGGAGATCACAGTAATTCCTTGTAGGACAGTTAGATTAACATTTGTGATTAACATTTCTGATTTGGAAAAAGAAACCCACAAAATTACTGAGTACGACTTGTTTACTTAGTAATTACATATTATTTTTCAATCTTCAGAAGAAAACTGAAAGAAGTTTTTGTTTGAGATCTGTTTTTTCTGTAGCTGCATTATTTGGTAAGTCTGATTGCTAAGACGTCCATTTCTATATTATTATTATTATTATTATTATTATTATTATTATTATTATTATTATTATTATATATGCTGAAAGTAACCCTCATTTAATGCAGCTGAAACATTATTATTATTATTATTATTATTATTATTATTATTATTATTATTATTATTATTATTATTATTATTATTATTATTATATGCTGAAAGTAAACCCTCATTTAATGCAGCTGAAACATTATTATTATTATTATTATTATTATTATTATTATTATTATTATTATTATTATTCATTATGATTATTATTGGTGTATGCTGGAAACAGGCCTTCTTTCAAGCATGATTTATTGAATAATAATGGCAGAATTTATAGGACATCGGCCAGTATGCCAGAGAAGCAAGTCATTAGAGGAATTGAGAGATTTCTGTATAAAATAAATTTTGTAAAAATTCTACCATTATATTCAATAAAATATCATTATTATCATATTATTGTCTAAACTTCTTACTTCCTGCCTATTTATGGCCTTCCTGGCGACTTTTAGATTTGTATAGCCTATGAAAATTTTTGGGGGCGGGGGGTGGTGCGGTCTGGTAGGTAGATTAGCACACTGTACGAACTACGGTCACATACCTGACCTTTTACCCCTTCCCATAAAAATGACACTGCGTTAAATTCTTCAAATTGTCATCAACGTGCAAGTCTATAAATTTTGTTAGAGTCTTCCATTAATTTGTAAATTTACGCTTTCTTTACGCCTAGCGTTACAGCCATTTTCTAATATTTTAGGGGAGACTTAAGTAAATGATAGAGTATTGTTTTGGTAGGTATTATACGTACACGGACAGGATGCCGAAGGCAATTTTTCCGAAGGACAGGAAGTCGAACACGTGATGCCGAAAGGACGTGAATCCGAAATCCAGATCGTCAAATGAAAATGCAGTTTAAAGTTTATTATGTCAAACCGAAATTAAACACTCATATTTTTCCATTTGACAGGCTGAAATGTAAAAACATAAAAAATATATAAATAAAGCAACGTTTTAGTATATTTTTACTGGATTTAGAATGTGTATACGTAATAATACAGTTATTTGAAATTTATTTAAAAATTGTGGGCTAGAACTCGCAGAAACATTCATTCTTCTTTATTATACGAACTGCGCATAGCTTTTATGCAGTTGTTAATAGTATCGTATTTCTTTCTAGGACGTGATATGTCAATCCCTATAGATGACTGCTCCATTCATATTTCATTGGATGCCTGCCCGTTTTTAATAACTTTTAGTAGTTTGGTGATCGTAGGAAGAGTTACATTGAGTCTCTTTTTTAAAAGTCTGATGTCAGCCTTCGAGAGAATGTTAGCTCTCGGCAAATTATCATAAACTCAAGTTTTGACAGATCATAAATCAACATCAAAAACTGATAACCGTCGATACTCTCCCTGGGTTATTCCAACCACGCACTTGCAAAATATACCAGAAAATCACTTAATAAGTCATTAGTTTCGGCAGTTAAGGAATTCACTAACAGGTGAAATAGCTCACGTCCATTTTTGGGTGGAACAAAGGCAGGTGCTTGTAAATGCTTAATGAAAAGGGTATTACTGGGTTCAACGTAGATATTTCACCATAAACATCGGCCAAAATGAAACAAACATCTTATTGATGTTTTAGGAAAGTTTTTTTTTAACGCTATTTATTGTTGCTCCTTTATTTTTCAAAAAGGTAAAAATTTTGTCATACGTCTTTCTTCTTTGTTATGCAATGCAATATACTAATGGCAAAGTTTTGCTCTCTGAAATAGTTGCACGTTTAGTTTACAGCTGTTTTCCGAGAGGTGCAGAATCAAATGTCCCATCGCCAAACCATGTCTGTTAACTAGATAGTTATTTCAAATTCCTCTCAGTTAAAAGAATGGTGACAGCGGTAGTTTGCAAAAGCAGAAAGATTTCTCCACGTGTTGTTATGTTATCATTCTCATCAACATTTCTTGCTCGCGCTTACCGTTCGTCCAAGTGCTTTTCTCTTATTCAGAGAACCAGCAACGTTTAGAGGCAATTCTTTCATGACATTGTTAATTACACTGCTAGTCAGCTCTTCTGTCTGTTCGGCTCTCGTTTTCATAATGTCCAAAGCTTTTAAATCACTAATTTGAGCACCATCCGGAGGATGTGAATGATTTGAAGCACTGCCTTGTTCTTGGTCATTTATATTTCTGATTCTTGCACTATCCACTTTTCGTTTCTCACACTTCCGGTATGGGGTTTCCTTAACTTTTTTTTATCAACAATGTGTGTGTATCCATTCAGAAGGAGTTTTCGCTTTCTCGGGGAGTAAGCCTACAAACTAATTTTGTTGTTGTTGTTGTTGCTGTTGTTGTTGGAGGGGTACGTACGCCCTATGGAAAAGCCAAAAAACGTCTGAAAAAAGGTGTTTCGCGTTGGGTTAAAGATACAGGAATTTTGGGATAGGATATTTATGATTTATTTATCAGAATGAAAATATAAAAGATAAATAATGTGCATGTTAAACAATGGGTCAGGCCTTGTTGTCACCCCGCGCCATTTTAATTAATTCCATGGGCAAATTTTTTTTCGTATATAACTAAAAATTTCCAGTTTGAGAAACATCTCTTAATAACTAATTGGCGAATTGGTCGTTTATCAATAAATCTCAAATGCCAGATTAGTGAATTGGTCATCAAACTTCGTATGTGATTTTTTTTTTTTTTTTTTTTCGTACAGCTTTATATCCATTCGAGTTTGTGTCCATTCGATATCATGGATTCGACTTCCTGGCCTTCGGCAAAAGTGCATTCGGCATCCGTCCGAGCACTCAATAATTATAGAAAAAAATTGGTTCGTATGGAAAAAGCTATGGTTTTTTGAGAGGTGAGTATTATTCTACTTTAATCTGCAACTCAATATTGGGTTTTTATATTGTGATCTTACGTCTCCTTAATATGCTTAACAAGAAAATCCCATTAAAATCTATCCCAAATTTACAATTACCGAAATATTTACCTTCTTTTGTTTTTTGTTTTAACATCCACCTCCATTGGGCCTTTACTATAGACAGCGTTTATGGAAATGGCTGCGTATTAAAGTAAAAGTTTCTTTTTGTGTGTGTAGTTCATAAGGCTGTAATATGGAATGACTTCCACGGATAGACTTATCAGACTGAAGTGACTTGAATGACCTATGGGTAAATTAAAGGATTATCAAGCCAACTCTCCTTAATAGAAGTGAAGTGTGAATGCTGAATGCAAATGGAAGAACTAAGATTGAAACTGTTAACATGCACTACTGGGTGATATAAGGAGCGTTAGACGAATTAATAACGTAAGATATATGGAGATAAATGGAAGAGGTAAAAGGTCGGCATATGTGACAGGATGCATCAGAGTATTATGAGATGGAAAGAATGGACAACATTAGGAATATATATACACAGAGAAGTTGTGTGACTATTTTATGATGTGTGTGTGTGTGTGCGCACGCGCGTTTACGTGTTTCATCAATAAACGACGGAACCTAGAGATAATCTTGGAATATGTAAGGTTCTCTTAAGTAAGGAATATCATCATAGCGATAAACAAAAAATTCCCAGCTCCTAGAAAAAACACATCTTACGTCCTCTTATTGACATCACAAAGCAACATCTATCAAAATCGGTTTCACGCCAAAACCATCCAGATATCACTGTCCATGACTTATACATTCTACGTGGACTTAAAAGTAATTAATGTGCTTTGCTTTTCTCAGTCATTAAAATACCTCTCTCCTTATCATAATGATGTACTTTCTCTCCCTTCCTCACCTGGGGCACCAGAGATCTTACGATATCTCTCCAAAGACGCTTTATCTTCTAGTTACAAGAGGACTAATATAAATCTCAAATAAATTAATTTTTCAGGATATTGTGCAAAAAAATCATTTTTCCCAGTAAGATTTTTAACTCATTACTCACAAATTAATAGTTTTAATGCAAAGTGTTCATAGTTTTTAAGCAATCAAAAGTGACACTATATGGATATACCTTTCTTGAGGATTTATTTTAAAAGAAAATAGTCTATTGTAACCTTAACGTTAAGTCATCATCCAAAAACATTTTCTCTAAAGAAGCTGTTTTCTCAGCAACACACAGGAACCGAGTAAAGATCACTTTCTTCTGGGCGTTGAAATTTCTAACACGAATTTTTTTTTTTTTTTTTTTTTTTTTTTTTTAGGGAATTAACAATATTTTAGATAAGCGATAGATTTTGACCTTATCTGTCTGTCTCTTCAGGATACCAATACATGCATACAAGTATATATATATATATATATATATATATATATATATATATATATATATATATATATATATATTTTATATATATATATATAATATATATATATACGATATATATTTATATATATTCATATATATATATATATATATATATATATTATATTATATATATATATATATTATATATATATATATTACTAATATATGATATATATTTATATATATACATATAATATATATAACGATATATATATATATATATACATATATATATATATTATATATATATATAATATATATATATATATATATATATAATGATTGCTTTAGAAAACTAAAATAATCTTTGACCCAAAACCAATAATTTGTGAGTAATGAGTTAACAATGTCGCTGAGAAAAATATTTTCCATCCAAATATCTGGAATGATTGATTTGTCTGTAATTTCTGTAAACCTTTTTGCAATGAGAAGATAAAGCGTTAGGATATATATATATATATATATATATATATATATATATATATATATATATATATATATATATATATATATATATATATAGTATATATATATATATATATATATATATATATATATATATATATATATAGATAAAGCGTCTGGATATACAGTATATATATATATATATATATATATATATATATATATATATATATTTATATATATTTTATTTATATATATATATAGATAAAGCATGCTGGATATATATATATATTTAATTTATATATATTATAATATCTATGATATATGTATATATATATATGTAATATATCCAGAAGCTTTATCTTCTCATTACAAGGTCTACAGAAATTTCAGACAAATCAATCATTCCAGATATTTGGCTGGAAAATATTTTTCTCAGCGACATTGTTAACTCATTACTCACAAATTATTAGTTTTTTTTCAAAGATTATTTTAGTTTCTAAGCAATCTAAATTTAGAGCCACTAAATGGACATACCTTCCTTTAGGTTTTATTGTAAAAGAAAACAGACTTCTCTAACCTTACCTTTAAGTCATTAATCCGTAAGCATTACCTCTGATGAATCTGCTTTGTGGGCAACACACTGCAGTCGCGTAAAGATCACTTTTTTGGGGGGCGTTGAAATTCCCAATAGCTTTTATTATTAGGTAACTGACTGATATTGTGTAGGTAAGTGTCAAATTTAAGAAACTCTCTCTCTCTATACATTTCTACACACACATACAAACACACGCGCGCGCACACACACATATCTATACACACACACACACACACACATATATATATATATATGTGTGTGTGTGTGTGTGTGTGTGTGTGTGTGTGTGTGTGTGTAGAACTGGGGGGGAGAGAGAGAGATATTTGTGAATGTCTTATTTTTACCCAGCGATAATATGTTTCTCTCTCTCTCTCTCTCTCTCTCTCTCTCTCATCTATCTATCTATCTATCTCTTATTACACAAGCACACACACTAACAGCATCACGCAAGTCTTATCTAGTAGTCTCTCACCTGAAGAGGATATTATAGCAGGAATGCCCTAATGAACCACAGCTATTTCCACAGGTCATTTCCTTACGGTGTCCGTATCTTATTAGGACAAAAAATATTTTCGTCGAAGCCTTTCTATTTCAAGTCTTCAAAGGAAATGCTGTTCACGGGATACTTATCCTTAGACCTTCACTTTCTTCACTTTCTTCTTTTTCTTAATGTTTTGAAAATTTTACGTTGACCTAAAAATGCCTCCGTGTTTTAAAACTGGAATTCCATGCAGTGGAGTTTGTGTATTTATTTTAACTGGTTTGATTATGTTTATTTTGAGCTATTTTTTCTTGTTTTTATGTAATAACATATCGCTTATACATTTTAATTGTTCTTTATTTCCATTAATTACCTCATATGTTCCTATTATTGTTTTCTGATTTAATTTCTCATAAGATACGTCTAAATCTCCAACTTTGTACTGTTATGCCATTGGCATCCATTGTACTTATGAGAGACTTCATAAATCGCTTCATAATTCAGTTTATATTAATTTTACATTTATTTACTCTCAATTACACTCGTTATCATTACTCCTTCTTACCATCGTTTACACAGAAACTGATTCACCTCCGAAAGGAATGTCAGGATTAAACTTCTTGGAGCCAGTTAACTTTGCTCCTTTCTATGATAGTCCACTTTTGCATCCCATTAGTCATTATTTCTGCTCAAATTCGTTAACATTTCCAGTTTGGTTTATTAACTCCCAACTTTAACATGCTAATGGTAAAATGAAATTATTCATTTGTTTCTGGTATTTTGATGTTTCTCTTCAACTTCCTCATATATCTGAATCTATATGTCCTTGGCATTCAAGCAGAACAAAAGGAGCTTATCAGGAATTACTGGGATTTCCCGAATCATGAGGTTCTTTAATAAGATACTGACAACATATATGTGTCAGTTATCTGAGGCACTTCCTGTTTGGGGCTGCTAGAGTTCACGTGTGTTCTTTTGTATCTTTTAGCTATATGTGTCTGTTTCTTGTTTGCTAGTTTTTGTGCTTGCTATTTTTTTTTTTTTTTTTTTTTTTTTTTGTAAGCTGGTATGTAAATAATAGCTTCCATATCCAATAGGTTCTATCTGCTAGTTTCAGTGGCTCCTGTTTCGTTTTTAGACGCTAGATTTCTTGCTTTCTACTTTGTTTCCCAGTTTTAATATTCAATACACCAGTGTCTAATCAACATTCACAAACCGTTACGTCTTCCTTATGCGTTGAATTTCGATTTCCTGTAAAATTACAATGAGAAAAGATGGCAGTCATAAGAAAGGACGTTAAAATAATTACGCTTTACAGAAAATATTTCTTCCCCTATTAAGAAAGGTTACTCACCATCTTGCCATGACCTGTTTCCAAGCACATGTATTTCAAAGAGCCTTGAGGCAGCTTATGGCTGTTTCCGAAATCCGTATATAGATATATATATATATATATATATATATATATATATATATATATGTGTGTGTGTGTGTGTGTGTCCGTGTATGTGTGTGTATGTATATGTATAAATATTTTATATATATATATATATATATATATATATCTATATATATATTATTATAAACTAAGCCTTAGCCTAGCCTGTTACAGCTTATAATAAGAACATTTAAGAAATATCAATCAATGAAGGAACGTGTAAAACTCAGATCACAAAATATAACCATTTAATAATAGAAATAACAAGCAATTACATTGACATTTACTTTAGTAGAAAACAATTCGCAAGTTAAACCAACACAATTATATGAACCAATGAACGAACACACAGACAAACAATTAAACAAACACCTGAATTAAATATACCAACGAAACACAAAATAAAAGAAAACACACTGACTTACTTTAACAATAGGAAGATGATTATCCTACACCGTGTATACAGAATATGTTGTCGTTAAGGTGGCCTGAGAGCGACTCTGCCACCCTCAAAATATTACAAGCCAAAGTAAACTAAATGAACGACAAGGATACTTAAATGACGAACAGTAACTAGATAGGCAAGGATACAAAAGGTCAAAACAGGAAAACAAGTGTTACAAACCTAGTGGTAAGAAGGAGTACCACTACAAGAATAAATATGTACAAGCGACATAATTACAGAGAACAGAGACATGGTATACATAATATCACACTCCTCCCCGTTGAAGAAATGGCCTATCAGGACATTATAAGTTTCATGAAGTGTATTCCAGAAAACTATCAGGAGTCCATGTGGGTCCGAGACAGGGCATCCGCAATGCAGTTATTAGTTCCTTTGATGTAGTGGATGGTTAGGTCAAAGTTTTGCAGAAACAAAGACCATCTGAAAATACGTTGATTTGTTAACCTCGCTCGTCCGAGAAAGGTTAGTGGGTTATGATCCGTAAAGATGGTGATCGGGATGTTGGATGAGAAATATATTTCATATTTCTGCAAGGTTAGGATGATTGCCAGCAGCTCCTTTTCTACGGTCGCATAGGAACGTTGGTGTTTTTTGAGTTTGCAGGAATAGTAGCTAACAGGATGCAGCATCTGTGTGTCACTGTTCTTCTGCATCAAGACAGCACCAATGCCAGTATCACAGGCGTCAATCTGTATGATAAAAGTTGAGCAAGATCAGGAGCAACAAGGACAGGATTAGAGCAAAGTATATTCTTTAGTTGATCAAAAGCTTGTTGACAATTAGAAGACTATACAAATTTATTTTTGGGGCTGGTTAGGTCAATCAAGGGAGTGGCTACTATACTATAATTTTTACAGAATTTCCTGAAATAGGAGGTCATGCCTAGAAATCTTAAAGACTTTTTCCTATTTCGTGGGACAGGGAACTCAGCAATAGCAGTGATATTTTCATCTTTTGGAACAATTTCTCCACTACCTATGATGTGACCTAAATACCTAACCTTCCCTTTACCAAATGAAGATTTTCCTAGGTGAATAGTAAGTCCAAACTCCTGAAGACGACCAAACAATGCTTTTAGTCGATGGATGTGCTCATCCAAGGTGTCAGATGTCACAACAATATCGTCGATGTACACATATGTACCATCAAGATCCTGAATTACACTATTCACCAATCGCTGGAAGGTGGCAGGGGCATTGGTTAACCCAAATGGAAGCCTCTCATATTGGAATAATCCAAAGGGGGTTATGAAGGCAGATATTTGCTTTGTTCTCTATCTGTTAGTGGAATCTGATAATATCCACGCAATAGATCGATTTGTGATAAATATTTGGCATTACCAATGGCATCTAAAATGTCATCAATCCTTGGTAATGGATAGCTATCTTTGATAGTAACATTGTTTATTTGGCGAAAGTCAGTGCATAACCTTACTTTACCGTTTGGTTTTGGAACTAAAAGACATGGTGACGCCCAAGCTGATGTGCTTCTAGTTGCCAGTCCATTCTTCAGTAAATACGATACTTCCTCCTTCATCTGTTGCTGCTTTTCCAGGCTGGTCCTGTAATAGTGTTGACGAATTGGTCGTGTACCCGGCTGTAATTCAATGTAGTGTTCAGCATCGCTGCAACGTTGAGGCACATCCCCACATATACTCTTGTATTTGTGGAATAATTCTGCTAGCTGGCTCCTCTGCTTTCGGGGTAGATGCTGTAAATATACTAGAATATTCTGCAATATTTCCTGGTTAGCAGAGTCTGTCCAAGAAACAATCATTAGAGTGATATAAATCTGCATCATGTGGCAATGGGGTTTTACTTTGGTGTGCTGATGCATTATATTTCTTAGAATCTAATACATTAGAGTCTGATAGACAATGCAAAGCAACTGGAGGATTACCATGATATTTCTTGATGAGATTTACATGAACTAATTGGGTTGACTTTCTTCTGTCAGGAGTACTGATTATATAATTGTTATTATTGACACATTTCTGAATTATATAAGGACCAGAAAATTTATGTTGGAGAGGAGAACTAGGAGTAGGGAAATATACAAGTACAAAATCCCCTTCTTTAAACTTACGAACTTTAGTTTTTAGATCAAAGTATTCCTTCATCGCATCTTTACTACTTTTTAAGTTATTAAATGCAAAATTATGGACTCTCAAAATTACATTTTAATTTATCGACATACTGCCCTACAGTTACGTTATCTAAGGTATCATTGTTCAACATTTTATCTTTAAGTACTTGTAGTGGCCCCCTAACTTTATGTCCGAATAACATCTCAAACGGTGACATACCTAAGGAATCATTAGGGACTTCTCTAATTACAAATAATATTAAGTCTAAACTCTCATCCCAGTCTGTTCCAGTCTCCATACAAAATTTTCGAAGTAATGATTTTAAGGTCTGATGGTGTCTTTCAAGAGCACCTTGTGATTGTGGGTGATATGGTGATGCAAGAGTATGTTTTACATTAAATTCCTTTAAAGTTTCATTGAAAAGGTCACTTGTGAAATTAGTACCCCGATCACTCTGTATTTCTTTAGGGAATCCATAAGTGGTGAAACTTTAAGGAGGTGTTTCACAATATTTCTAGCACAAATGTTACCAAGGGGAATTGCAATAGGGTATCTAGTGGTAGGACAAAAGTATAGTCAAAATATACTGATTACCTTTTTTAGTTTTTGGCAATGGGCCTACACAGTCAATTATGACTTTACTGAAAGGTTCGTGTGGTATTACAATTGGTATGAGGGGTGCTTTTAGAATTACCTCATTAGGTTTTCCAACTACTTGACAGACATGACACTTTAACAAATTCAATTACATCATGTTTCATACCTGGCCAAAAGAAATCATTAGCTATACGGTTGTAGGTCTTTGACACTCCTAAATGGGAATCTGCTTGATGAGCAACACTCAAATATTCTTACGTAAAGTTAATGGTACTACAAGTTGTTCTTTATTAGCCCGAGGTATCATTAGATGACAGCTTTCTAGGTCGGTACAGCCTAAACAGGACTCCATTTATCAAAGTAATAAGCCAGGTACCTTACCTTCCTTAGTGGTAAGCTTGTTTAAGTGCATTAGTTAAAGTCGCATCCTGCTCGTTGTAAGTTTATCAAATCAGAATTAGTACAGGGAATGGTTGTCTTTACTATATCTGGAGACCACCTTCATTCACAGCTTGTTTGGCTTTTGCCCTAGTTACGACACCAACAAAAATTCTCAGTGGTCACATTGATCGGTCTCTACTTCGGTCTCTACTTCCTCAATGTCATTTTCACCAAGTCACTAATGAAAATTATTTTCTTTAATTACATGTTCAAAGATATCCAAATCATTAGAGTTAATTATCCAGTGGCGGGATTGTATACAAAAATAAGGTTAGGTAAAGTTAGTTGACCAGCTAAATCATTCCCAAGTAATACTTGAACATCATGTACAGGGAATGGTGTGTTGATAAACAGCAACTCTTTACTTTACCAGATATATATTCACAGTTTAAATTGAGCTCTGCTAAAGACAAAC
>NC_061110.1:14672228-14713200 GCF_015104395.2 Macrobrachium nipponense | reverse complement strand
ATGTTAATAGTTTAATTAAGCAAATCGATAGAATTATAAATAAATCATTAAAGTACCAAGTGATTCTTTTAGCTTCGATCGAACTGTGGAAGTTCTAACTGCCTATAGTCCACAGTCCAGCTCTTTGAGGAACAAAAGACGTCTAGAACTGAGAAAATCGACTGTTTGACACATTTAACATCGAAATAGTCATGGAAATTCATCTTTCACGGTTTTTGAAATTTATAGTAACGTTGGTGATTTATTCTCTGAGGCAAGTAAGCCATGATTTGGGATCGTTTGTGTCGAAGTCCGTTTGTTATCAGAGTTAAAGTTCAACTTATTCAGCATCTCTCTCTCTCTCTCTCTCTCTCTCTCTCTCTCTCTCTTCTCTCTCTCTCTCTCTCTCTCTCTTTTATATATATATATATATATATATATATATATATATATATATATATATATATATATATATATATATATGTATATATATAGATGTATATATATATATATATATATATATATATATATATATATATATATCTATATATATGTATAAGTGAGCTGCGCACTTGTGCATGTGTGCAAACATGTTAGTATAAGCGTAAGTTTGTGAACAGCAAGTGATAGTTCTATACAGACTGGTAGTAACAAAACTAAAAGTTGACGAACTCTAACGCACGACTTTGTAAACAATAAATTATAGAGGAAATGGTATCGAAACAGGGAATCGTAATTAGATTGGACCTCCTTTCCTTTGAAGTAAATGATAGCATAATTACCTCTAAGTGGGAATGTAATTCGAACTTCGTTTGAAGTTTTTTGAGTAATAGTCCTAATGTACTATAATTGCCCAAATTTAGTTACCTGAAAATGGGATATTGTAGAGTGGCAGTCGATTCGTGCACTAGATATATTTTTGTACCATTTTTTGGGACTTCCTTCCGTGTATTTCTTTTAGATACTGGCTGAATGAAGACGATCTCCCAAGAGTAGCATTCTTTTAGATTTTTTTATTTTCTTATGGACAAAATTTGAACTATTCTTACCCAATGGTTTGTCTAAACTTAGTCAATGCACGTCCCACCACAGGTTTGACTCTATGTACAAGGGTGGGAACTGAAAGTGTTATAAAAGCAGTTGACACAACTTTTACTTTGATAAAATGAATTAGATCTCTTATTGGAAAATTCTTTAGATTTTGTATGTATTTTCTGACAAAATTTGAACTACTTACCCAATAGTTTGTCTAAATTAGTCAATGAACGTTTCCCACCAAGTTCGATTCTAGGTGCAAAGGTTGGCAGAAAGATGTTAAAAACATTGGCACTACTTTTACTTTGATAAATGGATTAGTTTCCTGATCGCCATTATACGTAAAGGACTGGAATAGCCTCTAGTGAGAGCTATACATTTAACGAACTTCATATAATATGCCCAAAATTTTTTATCTAAAATAAATATCTATCGTGACTGCAGTAATAGGTGATTCAATCCTCTTCATCGTCAGGGATAGTGCTGTCAGTACGCCTCACGTGGTGTATTGTAGGCATTACCAAAGGATGCTTGAAGCTTCCCTTTAGATCGTAGCTGCATCCACTCTTAAGACTTATCCTTTGCTTCCGCACTGCTTCCTTCCTTAAGTCTTGCTGTCCAACCTCTCTGACGATTATTTCTTTGCGTAAATGTGGGGGTATTCTCCAATTCAACTTCCGTGTACCTTATTTTCCTATATTTTTTCTAGATTTCTTTATCTTGTTGTCCAACTAAGCCACAACTCCCTCTTCTCATTGTCTTAATAGCTGAATAGCCTCGAGGACCCCAGTGCTTGACTTAAAAGCCTAAATTTCTGAAATAACAATCAGTCATTTTCTACTACTCTTGCTGATAGTGGAAACGAAATACATTGGATGAGGTCAGTACTTTGATGGGTGGACCAGAAAGGAATACCAGCCACCAGTACTATTAACATCAAGAATGAAAGAAAAACACCTCAAAGGGCCTCTGTCATGGCAACATCAAAATCCAGATAAAAAAAAAAAAAAAAAATGTCAAACAGAGCATGTTTCTATACATGCACACTTAAACCAAAACGCTCACGCGCGCGCGCACACTCGTGTCGTAGGTGGACTGCTGCTGCTCCTCCCTCCTCTCTCACGGTTGAATCCTTGAATCGAGGAGAACTTAATTCTCTAACATTTGCGTGGAACGGACATTTTTTTTTTTTACTTCATCCTTAAATTTCGGATTCAAATGTTTTTCAGTGAAAACCGTGACATTTTCGTTTTGTATTCAAAGATCGTTAGTTATGCAAATGTTCTGGTATCGTAACAAATTTATAAGAAGTTACAATATCAAAGAACGAATATTGGGTTCAAAACATATTTTCATTACCCTGAGAAACCTTTCTACGTTAAATGCAAAGTCCGTTTGAGTTAATGGATGAAAATAAAAACTGATTAAATAACATAATCACCGATACACGCTGACCTACTGAACCTTTGTCCGTCCCTCTACTTATTCAAGCAATGGATGTTATGTGAGAAAAAATATTGGTTTCAAATAAATATTTGAACTACAGATTCAAATCTCTCTCTCTCTCTCTCTCTCTCTCTCTCTCTCTCTCTCTCTCTCTCCAGGTTTCTGCTTGCCAATTAAAGCGAATTCAATTTGAAAGGCCGAGATAGCTTCCCGAGTACAATGTCATGTTACTACATTCCACTTGTCGAAATGAATCCGTGGATTTCCCTTTTCTGGTACGAAGTCGAGGTCGAGGTCGAGGTGGTCGAAGTCGGAAAAGGAGGTGGGGGAAAGTGAAAGGGCAAAGCCGTAAAGTAAAAGAACAAAAAAAGAAAAAGAAATTCGAGGCACAATAGTGGGTCGCTGCCCACTTACGGGGACATTTAGATCAAATCACAGTCGAATTTCGAGTTTTATATACTAATTCTAGATATATGCAATAAATGCAATATGCCTGTTTCAAAACCATAAATTGTAAATTTCGTCGTCCTGATCGATATATTGTACACATTTCAAAATAAGTTATACAACAACTAACCGTTTATTTCATTGGGAGTTCTATATTGTGGTTAAGGACGACCTTTTACTGAACTCGTTTCCTCATTAGCTGAATGATAAAGCAGCTGTTAAAGACGCTGTTGCATGCAGTTCTGCTTGCATCTCTAATCTGAAAGATAAGAATTAGTAAATGATAAAAAAAATCCTCGTGAATGCGAAAACAGACGATAATGGGAACAAAGTTTTACTGGAAAAACTCCAAACCGACCGTGGAGTTTTACGAAGATTGATTCTCAAAGTTATTGTAGCATTTACTTATTCCCCTTCGACTTCCCTTACCTTTGTAAGAAATTCCTTGGTGGTTTACGCTGGATTTGATAGCCGTTTTTATAACTCTTTAAGAAGTATTTATTATCGGGTAATAATGTTCTGTTACTGAATTGGAGACTGTATAATCCTGGGATACTCAACAAACGTTAATGTATAATGATCATGGTTACTTGGTATTGATATAAAGAATGACCACACTAGATACAGTGGGAAAGGAAATTCATTAATAGTGTGGCATGGCAGTTTTCTACATGTTTCAAGATTTCGATGTTACCATAAGAAAAAAAAGAGTTGCGGAAAGGATTAACATTAAATACCAATTAATTAAGGATTTACTCTTATGAAGCCTTTTGCAGCTAACCGACTGGAATGGGAACAGATCTAATTTACCCATACGAGAGAAGGGAATGCAGGAGGCATGGGGAAGAAAAATGGAAAAAGCTTCAGCATAGGATGAGAGACACCTGTACAGATAAACACTAAATTTTAATTCCAACCAACTTCATCCACTTTCAGTGTATATTTTCTTTGGTTTTGGTTATTGATGGATTTTGCCAGGTTCATTCTAATGAGATAGTGAATTAGCTTATGATAAACATTTCCTTTCGTTGTCTATAACTTCTCTCCAATGAACACTATATTCTTAGTAGGCTTGAATTTGAAATCAATGGCGCCTGTAATTTCATTTCTTATGAATAAGTGATTTATCATCTGAATAATAATAATAATAATGGGACATAAAACCCATCCGTGTTGTAAAATTGTACTACATGCGTATGTTTACATACAAAGACAAGTGTGATTGGATATTGTATAATGAATTACAGACACAATTGCGTACATTTATTACATAAATAAAGCAGAAGTACTATTCTAATCCCACCAGTAAAACATCCCACTGATTAGCCCTTTGCAGATGAGGTTATATTGATTGGACGGCAATATCTGCTCCTCCGCTTTTATCGACGAAGACCGGGGTTCTGGTTAGACCACGATACACGAACCGTAGATCGATCTTCGAGGGGAAAAGGGGAAATTAGTGTCTTATCTTCTTCAGTACGTGCTGCAGGGCATCCTAAGATTTAGGCATAATGTACTTGTAGAATTACTGCTGATCTAAGGGTCTGATGACTTTCTGAAAACCCTTTTCGTGAAACCAAGCGAGCGATGCTATGCTGTTGATAAGTACTGTGGCATATGGTGTATAATCTCTCTTTTCTTTCGTTTTTTGAATCTTCACCTTGAAACCTTTATGTACAGAGTTGACAGACTTTCAACCCAAGAGAGATCGAGAGTGAAACCAACTTTCGGAGAAAGAGACTGACTTTGAAAAAGTAGGACACCAAATGAAGGCTTCCCTTTACCTTAGAGATAAGAAAAACTGCGTATTAAATTTACAAAAAAACATAATTATCCATGCGCTTCGTGACTGGTAATCTTTTCAGGGTTTGTGGAGCACTTTCCTTGAGACTTTGCCTCACCTACATTGGATCGTGCAATCGACTGTTAATTCCACAGGGCGATTTTTTATTTTTTCGTGATGATGTCGGCCACTGTTTTCTCTGGAATCCATCAGTCCTATTTTACCATTGGAGCAGATCGCCCATATATCGTGTCTAAAAGCAGCGCAAGTTGCTCTGAGTATTCGAGGCAAAATATACCCAAAAATAACTGGAAAAAATATATATTAAAAAATATTTCGTGTTTTTGCAAAATTTCAAAAACCGGCGAAAAGCTCTCCCTACCATCCAGCCATGAAAGCCCACACCACCGCTGAAAGTTTTGCTAACCCGGTTAGGTGTTTTGGTAGCCCGTGCAGAAATGTTCTTCTAGTCTCTAAAGCCTTTGGGCTGGATTCCCCAGAACCAGGAAGTCTCTCCACTCAAACACAAAAGGACCCAACCAAAAATGCAGAGCCTCTCAAAGACGAAATTGAAAGAGAATGAGTCTGTCCATGAGAGAGAGAGAGAGAGAGAGAGAGAGAGAGAGAGAGAGAGAAAGGAAAATGGGAAATACTTGCTTGCACCTTACACTGGTTATAAGTAAAGACTTCTCTACTATAAGTGACGGGGAAACTCAACGCGTACTATACAGAGGACTGTTCGGTTCTTCTTAACAACGGATGTGATAAGAAACATTACAGTAACAGAACGGTCCATTATCTCTTTCCAAGAGTATCGGACTAAACCCAGACAGGCAAGCAGGTAATTACGTGAATAAATGAAACGTGCCGTGAATGTTAACATCCTCCTATTTGTTTTTAATCATTAGGAGGCTGTATAGTAGTATTCTGGTAAATTATAAATATGAAATATAAATTAATTATTCTGAGATCTATTTGGCAGTTTCTTGTTGGGCAGTTGACAGAGAGAGAGAGAGAGAGAGAGAGAGAGAGAGAGAGTGAGAGAGAGAGAGAACCACCCCGTGAAGGATGAAATATTAGTCAGGCCCATCAAAATAAATATTAAATTCAAATAAACTCGAAGATTGAACAGTCATGCATTTAAGCAAAAACCAAAATCATTCAACGTGTTACCATTAAATCAACTTGAGGAAAACCTTACGAAACTCTAGCTTAAAATTTATTTTCACCGCCACAAAAACAACGAACAAACAGACAAACACAGAAAGAACACGGGCGACCATATTTGGAATCACTGGAGTAAGAGCAAAAACAGCGACAAAAATTCCGTCTGGGAAAATATCCCAATTGAAAATTATTAGGATTCTGTGACGTTTTGTCCCCCAAAAGATTTGAACGTTTTGCCAAAAGAAATAACCAGGGAAGAAAAATGCGTAGCCTTGTGCGTGTTTTATATATATATATATATATATATATTATATATATATATAGATATATATAATATATATATATATCATATATATATATATATATATATATATATATATATATATATATATATATATATATATATATCATATATATATATATATATATATATATATATATATATCTATATTATATATATCTATATATATATATATATATATCTATATATATATATATATATATATATATCCTATATCTATATATATATATATATATCTCTATATATAATCGATATATATATATATCTATACTATATCCATGATATATCTATATATCTATAGGTATATTATCTCTTATCTATATATATCTATATATATATATATGTATATACTCTATATTATATTTTGTATATGTTATTGTATATAGGTTCTATATATATATATATATATATAATATATAAAATATCTCCTGTATAATTTGTATATACTATGTATATGTAAATGTATTATATATAGATATGTACTAATATATGTACTAATATTTAACAGTATATACATATCCTATAAATGTATATACATATATACATTTTATATAATCTAACACCCGTAATTCCTTTCCTTCTCCTCTCATGCAACATACCCTCTCTCTCTTCTCTCTCTCTCTCTCTCTCTCTCTCTCTCTCTCTCTCTCTCCCCTTGGTAATTGGATCTTGTACAGTCCTCTTGACCTCCCATTATAACCTCACCTCGAAGGATTACGGAACACGAGAGGATGATTCCTTTTTCAATTTCTTTTTTTATTTTTATTCCCAGTTATTCTCTGGATTATATCTTCCATTCCTTGCTGGCTTTCCCCCTCTTCACATTCATCGGTTATTCCTCTGTCCTTCTTCTATTCGTTTTACCTGTCTCCCTCGGCTTCTCAAATCAGACATCTATTGATGTGAGTGAAGTTGGTTTTCGCCGGTAAAACTGGAGCGAGACTAAAACAAGAGTGGCATTATTATTATTATTACTACTATTATTGTTATTATTATTATTCATTATTATAATCATCATTATTATTATTATTATCATTATTATTATTATAATTATTTTTTTTTTTTGCTCTATCACAGTCCTCCAATTCGACTGGGTGGTATTTATAGTGTGGGGTTCCGGGTTGCATCCTGCCTCCTTAGAGTCCATCACTCTTCTTACTATGTGTGCCGTTTCTAGGATCACACTCTTCTGCATGAGACCTGGAGCTACTTCAGCCTCTAGTTTTTCTAGATTCCTTTTCAGGGATCTTGGGATCGTGCCTAGTGCTCCTATGATTATGGGTACGATTTCCACTGGCATATCCCATATCCTTCTTATTTCTATTTTTTCAGATCTTGATACTTATCCATCTCTTTCTCTTCTTCAACTCTGGTGTCCCATGGTATTGCGACATCAATGAGTGATACTTTCTTCTTGACTTTGTCAATCAACGTCACGTCTGGTCTGTTTGCACGTATCACCCTATCCGTTCTGATACCATAGTCCCAGAGGATCTTTGCCTGATCGTTTTCTATCACTCCCTCAGGTTGGTGCTCGTACCACTTTTATTACTGCAAGGTAGCTGATGTTTCTTGCACAGGCTCCAGTGGAGGGCTTTTGCCATGAATCATGCCTCTTTTTGTGCTGGTTCTGTGCAAGTGCCGGGCATTCACTTGCTATGTGGTTTGGTTTCATTTTTCGTATTGCACTTCCTACATATGGGAGAGATGTTATTTCCGTCTATCGTACTTTGAACATATCTGGTTCTTAGGCCTGATCTTGTGCCGCTGTTATCATTCCTTCAGTTTCCTTCTTTAGCTCTCCCCTCTGTAGCCATTGCCAATTGTCATCGCTGGCTAGTTCTTTAGTCTGTCTCATGTATTGTCCGTGCATTGGTTTGTTGTGCCAGTCCTCTGTTCTTTCTGTCTTTCTCCTGTCTCTGTATATTTCTGGGTCTTCGTCTACTTTTATTAGTCCTTCTGCCCATGCACTCTTTAGCCACTCGTCTTCACTGGTTTTTAGATATTGCCCCAGTGCTCTGTTTTCGATGTTAACGCAGTCCTCTATACTTAGTAGTCCTCTCCCTCCTTCCTTTCGTGTTATGTATAGTCTGTCCGTATTTGCTCTTGGGTGTAGTGCTTTGTGTATTGTCATATGTTTCCTGTTTTCTGATCTATGCTGCGGAGTTCTGCCTTTGTCCATTCGACTATTCCTGCGCTGTATCTGATTACTGGCACTGCCCATGTGTTTATGGCTTTTATCATATTTCCGGCGTGAGTTTTGACTTGAGTATCGCCTTGAGTCTCTGCATATATTCTTTCTGATCGTGTCCTTCATCTCTTGGTGTTTTATATCTCCTCCTTCCATTATTCCCTTCCCAGGTATTTGTATCCTGTCTCATCTATGTGTTTGATGTTGCTCCTATCTGGTAGCTTTATCCCTTCAGTTCTCGTTACTTTGCCTTTTTGTATGTTGACTAAGGCGCATTTTTCTATTCCAAACTCCATCTGATGTCCCCAGATACAATCCTTACAGTCTAGATTAGGGTATCTATTTCCTTGATGCTCTTACCATACAGCTTGATGTCGTCCATGAACATCAGATGGTTGATTCTGTTGCCTCTTTTCTTGAGTTGGTACCCGGCATCCATCTTCTGTAGTACTTTTTGTCATGGGATCATGGGCTACTACGAAGAGTTAGTGGGACAGTGAGTCGCCCTGGAAGATCCCTCTCCTGATATTAACCTCTGCTAGTCTTATTCCAGAGCTTGTAAGTATTGTATTCCAGTTGCGCATTGTATTTTTGAGGAAGCTGATGGTATTTTTCCTCTGCCCCATATATTTTCAGGCATTCTATTAGCCATGTGTGTGGTATCATGTCGAAGGCTTTCTTATAGTCTATCCATGCCATGCTTAGGTTGGTTTTCCTTCTCCTACTGTTCTTCATTATCATTTTGTCTATCAGGAGCTGGTCTTTTGTGCCCCTACACTTCCTTCTGCAGCCTTTCTGTTGTGGGGGATGTGTTTGTCTCCTCTAGGTAGTTTGTATAGCCTTTCACTGATGATACCTGTTAGTAACTTCCACATTATTGGTAGCAGGTGATAGGCCTGTAGTTACTGGGCTATATTTCCCTTACTCTTGTCTTTTTGTACTAAGGATGTTCTTCCTGTGGTCATCCATTTGGGTGCTTGGTGATTTGAGATACAATGCTGGAGTGTTCTGCTATTCGTGAGTGTAGGGCCTTGAAGTTTTTGAGCCAGTATCCATGGACTTCATCGGGACCTGGGGCTTTCCAGTTTGGCATTTTCTTTAGTTGGTGTCTGACTGTGTCTGTCGTGATGTCTGTGAATCTTTGTTTTATTCTCCCTGTTTCTTCTTCCTTGACTTCCTGGAGCCATGTTGCATGTTTGTTGTGAGTACCGGATTGCTCCATATGTTTTCCCAGAGTCTCTTACTTGGTTCGGCTTCAGGAATTTCTGGGTGGTTGTCTTCCCCTCTTAGTTTCTGGTTGGTTCCGAATAGTTTGTTCTGTTGGTATCCCTTATTCCATGTTCATGTACCGTTGGATCTTATTATTATTATTATTATTATCACTATTATTATTATTATTATTATTTCATGTGCACAGTTCAAAAATAAGAAGGATATTACCATGAATTATTATTATTATTATTATTATTATTATTATTATTATTATTATTATTATTATTATTATTATTATTATTATTTCATGCGCACAGTCCAAAGACTTATTGATATGCTCAGCAAGTTTCCCAAAAATAAGAATAAAATATTGTAAAAAAATAAAATATTTTAATGAAAGAAGCAGAAATTAAATCAATATGATTCCTTTTCGTATTATTATTTTTTTATTTTTATTGTATTATTATTATTATTATTTTATTATTATTATTTTATGATTATTATTATTATTATTATTATTATTATTATTATTTGTTATCATTTATTATTATCGTTCTTGCTGTTATTGTTTCATTATTTCTGCACCTTTTAATTGTTGTCCATATCTTAAAATGACCAATTTAAAACAATACATGGTATAAGGGTATTAAAAAATTGAAATTAGCTTTTGTGGTTTTAATCGCTTCAAATACTTTAGCAGTTTTTAGAGTTCATACTTTAGATTCCCTTCATAAGAAAACAGTCTTTACCCCCCAATAAACGATTTACTCAATTTCAAACGCTCTGCCGTAGCTTCAATAATGTCAGTTAGAATCCAGTTTGAATCATATGCTGGAAATGATATAATCATAATAAACTCCTGCTTGTACATACCATAATTAAAGGAGGAGGTTGGAAGCCAAGCGGTTTCCGTTGAATGTTTCTCTGAGTTGTTATCTTTAGATCCTCGCAGGATCAAAGGCAGCCGAGCCCTTCCTGTTTTCATTTCCCAATCCGAGTTCATCGCAGCTTCTCTGCCAAAGACTGACTTATTTGCTCTTGATCTTGTGCCGGAGGTTAAAGCCGGAAGTAATAAGAACGGAGCTCATCTCAGGTCGTGGTTAGAATCTGTAGTATTTATCCTCAGTGTGTAGTTTGAATCTGCAGTATTTATCGTCACTGTTTGGTTAGAATCCGTAGCATTTATCGTCAGTTTGTGGTTAGTAATCTGTAGCATTTATTATCAGTTTGTGGTTAGAATCTGCAGTATTTATCCTCAATGTGTGGTTAGAATCTGCAGTATTTATCATCAGTGTGTTGTTAGAATCTGCAAATATTTATCGTTAGTGTGTGGTCAGAATCTTTAGTATTCATCGTCAGTGTATGGTTAGAATCTGCAATATTTATCGCAGTGTATGGTTAGAACGTGTAGTATTTTATTTCGTCAGTTTTTATTATTATTTTTATTCAGAAGATAAATACTTATTTTTATGGAATAAGTCTACAGGGATCATTGACTTGGAATTCAAGCTTCCTAAGAATATGGTGTTCATGTGAAAGAAGTTGCTGAAGATAATAGGAAATGCAGACAGAAGAGATCAGTTA
The DNA here is from genome assembly GCF_015104395.2 of Macrobrachium nipponense. Classification (NCBI taxonomy): domain Eukaryota; kingdom Metazoa; phylum Arthropoda; class Malacostraca; order Decapoda; family Palaemonidae; genus Macrobrachium; species Macrobrachium nipponense. The sequence continues at coordinate 14,702,055 of NC_061110.1, read as the reverse complement.
TTAAAAAAGACAAAATAGGATATATGTTAATAATTTATTTAGCAGATCGATAAAAATTATAAATAAAAATAAGTAAAGTACCAGGTGAATTCTTTTAGCTTCGATCGAACTGTAGAAGTTCTAACTGCCTAACATTCCACAGTCCAGCTCTGTGAAAACAATAGACATCTAGAACTAAGAAAATCGACTGTTTGACACATTTAACATCGAATTAGTCATGGATAGTCATCTTTCACGTTTTGAAATTTATAGTAACGTTGGTGAGATTCTCTGAGGTAAGTAATCCATGATTTGGGATCGTTTGTGTCGAAGTCTGTTTGTTATCAGAGTTAAGTTCAGCCTATTCAGCAGCTCTCTCTCTCTCGGCTCTCCTCTCTCTCTCTCCTCTCTCTCTCCTCTATATATATATATATATATATATATATATATGTATATATATATATATTATATATATATGTGTGTGTGTGTGTGTGTGTGTATGTGTATGTGTGTGTGTGCGCTGCGCACTTGTACATGTGTGAAACATGTTAGTATAAGCGCAAATTTGCAAACTGTATGTGACTGGTAGTAACAAAATAAAAGTGACTGACTCGACCGCACGACTTTGTAAACAAAAAATTATAGAGGAAATGTTATCGAAACAGGGAATCGTAATTAGATTGGACCGCCTTTGAAGTAAATGATAGCATAATTACCTCTAAGTGGGAATGTAATTTGAACTTCGTTTGAAGTGTTTTGAGTAACAGGTCCTAATGTACTATAATTGCCCAAATTTAGTTACCTGGAAAATGGATATTGTAGAGTGGCATCGATTCGTTTTCACTAGATATTTTTGCACCATTTTTCGGGACTTTCCTTCTGTGTATTTCTTTTAGATACTGGCTGAATGAAGACGATCTCCCAAGAGTAGCATTCTTTAGATTTTTTTATTTTCTTATGGACAAAATTTGAACTACTTACCCAATGGTTTGTCTAAATTAGTCAATGAACGTTCCCACCAGGTTTGACTCTATGGTGCAAAGGTGGGCTGAAAGTATTATAAAGATTGATGCCACTTTTACTTTGATAAATGAATTAGATCTCTTATTGGAAAATTCTTTAGATTTTGTATGTATTTTCTTATGGAAAAAATTTGAACTAATCACCCAATAGTTTGTATAAATTAGTCAATGAACGTTCCCACCAGGTTTGACTCTATGGTGCAAAGGTTGGCAGAAAGTGTTAAAAACATTGGCACTACTTTTACTTTAATAAATAGTTTTCTTATCGCCATTATACGTACAAGATTGGAATAGACCCCGAGTGAGAGCTATACATTATTCGAACTTCATATAATGCCCAAATGCCCCAAATTTTTTTATCTAAAATTAAATATCTATTGTGACTGCAGTAATAGGTTATTCAAATCCTCTTCATCATCAGGGGATAGTGCCGTCAGTACGCCTCACTTGGTGTATTGTAGGCATTACCAAAGGATGCTTGAAGCGTCCCTTTAGATCGGAGCTCTTTAGACTTATACTTTGCTTCCGCTACTGCTTCCTTCCTTAAGTCTTGCTGTCCAACCTCTCTGACGATTATTTCTTGGTGTAAATGTGGGGTTTTGCTCCAATTCAAATTCTAGATCCGTGTACCTTATTTCCTATATTTTCTAGATTTCTTTATCATGTTATCCAACTAAGCACAACTCCCTCTTCTCATTGTCTCAATAGCTGAATAGCCTCGAGTACCCCAGTGCTTGACTAAAGAGCCTAAATTTCTGAAATAAATCAGTCATTTCTACTACTCTTGCTGATAGTGGAAATAAAATGCTTTTGATGAGGTCAGTGCTTTGATGGGTGGACCAGAAAGGAATACCAGCCACCAATACTATTAACATCAAGAATGAAAGAAAAACACCTCAAAGGGTCTCTGTCATGCCAACATCAAAGCCAGATAAAAAAAAAAAAAAGGAATGTCAAACAGAGCATGTTTCTATATATGCACACTCAAACCCAAACGCTCACGCGCGCGCGCACACTCGTGTCGAAGGTGGACTGCTGCTGCTCCTCCTCTCTCACGGTTGAATCCTTGAATCGAGGAGAACTTAATTTTCTAACCTTTGCGTGGACGGACATTTTGTTTTTACTTCATCCTTGAATTTCGGATTCAAATGTTTTCAGTGAATTCGTGACATTTTCGTTTTGTATTCAAAGATCGTTAGTTATGAAATGTTCTGGTATCGTAACAAAATTTATAAGAAGTTCTAATATCAAAGAATCGAATATTGGGTTGGGCAAAACATATTTTCATTACCCTGACGAAACTTTTTTACGTTAAATGCAAAGTCCGTTTGAGTTATCGGACGAAAATACAAAACTGATTAAATAACCTATTCTCCGATACATGATGACCTACTGAACCTTTGTCCGTCCCTCTACTTATTCAAGCAATGGATGTTGTGAGAAAAAATATTGGTTTCAAATAAATATTTCAACTACAGATTCAAATCTCTCTCTCTCTCTCTCAATTCTCTCTCTCTTCTCTCATCTCTCTCTCTCTCTCTCTCTCTCTCTCTCTCTCTCTCTCCAGGTTTCTGCTTGCCAATTAAAGCGAATTCAATTTGAAAGGACGAGCTAGCTTCCCCGAGTACAATGTCATGTTACTACATTCCACTTGTCGAAATGAATTCGTGGATTTCCCTTTTCTGGTACGAAGTCGAGGTCGAGGTCGAAGTCGGAAAAGGAGGTGGGGAAAGTGAAAGGGCACAGGTGTAAAGTAAAAGAACAAAAAAAGAAAAAGAAAATCGAAGCGCAATAGTGGGCACTGCCCACCTACGGGGACATTTAGATCAAATCACAGTCGAATTTCGAGTTTTATATACTAATTCTAGATATATACAATAAATGCAATATGTCTGTTACAATTATCTATTCTCTACAAAACCATAAATTGTAAATTTCGTCGTCTTGATCGATATATTGTACACATTTCAAAATAAGTTATACAACAACTAACCGTTTATTTCATTGGGAGTTCTATATTGTGTTAAGGACGACCTTTTACTGAACTCATTTCCTCATTAGCTGAATGATAAAGCATCTGTTAAAAACGCTGTTGCATGCAGTTCTGCTTGCATCTATAATCTGAAATATAAGAATTAGTAAATGATAAAAAAAATCCTCGCGAATGCGAAAACAGACGATAATGGGAACAAAGTTTACACATCGTTAGAGAACTCCAAACCGACCGTGGAGTTTTACGAAGATTAACTCTCAAAGTTATTGTAGCATTTACTTATTCCCCTTCGACTTCCCTTACTTTTGTAAGAAATTCCTTGGTGGTTTACGCTGGATTTGATAGCCGTTTTTATAACCCTTTAAGAAGTATTTGTTATCGGGTAATATATGTTCTGTTACTGAATTGGAGACTATATAATCCTGGGATACTCAACAAACGTTAATGTATAATGATCAAGGTTACTTGGTATTGATATAAAGAATGACCACACTAGATACAGTGGGAAAGGAAATTCATTAATCGTTGCATGGCAGCTTCTACATGTTTCAAGATTTCGATGTTAGAATAAGAAAAAAAAGTTGCGGAAAGGATTAACATTAAATACCAATTAATTAAGGATTTACTCTTATGAAGCCTTTTGCAGCTAACCGACTGGAATGGGAAACAGATTCTAATTATTTTACCCATACGAGAGAGGGGAATGCAGGAGGCATGGGGAAGAAAAATGGAAAAAGCTTCAGCATAGGATGAGAAACAGCTGTACAGATAAACACCAAATTTTAATTCCAACCAACTTCATCCGCTTTCAGTGTATATTTTCTTCTGTTCTGTTGATTGATGGATTTTGCAAGGTTTAATGTAATGAGATAGTGAATTAACTTATGATAAACATTTCCTTTTGTCTTCTATAACTTCTCTCCAATGAACACCATATTCTTAGTAGGCTTGAATTTGAAATCAATGGCGCCTGTAATTTCATTTCTTATGAATAAGTGATTTATCATCTGAATAATAATAATAATGGGACATAAAACCCATCCGTGTTGTAAAATTGTACTATATGCGTATGTTTACATACAAAGACAAGTGTGATTGGATATTGTATAATGAATTACAGACACAATTGCGTACATTTATTACATAAATAATGAAGTACTATTCTAATCCCACCAATATACTATTCCCCACTGATTAGCCCTTTGCAGATGAAGTATATTGATTGGACGGCAATATCTGCTCCTCCGCTTTTATCGACGAAGACCGGGGTTCTGGTTAGACCACGATACACGAACCGTAGATCGATCTTCGAAGGGAAAAGAGGAAATTAGTGTCTTATCTTCTTCAGTACGTGCTACTGGCATCCTAAGATTTAGGCATAATGTACTTGTAGAATTACTGCTGATCTAAGGGTCTGATGACTTTATGAAAACCTTTTCGTGAAACCAACCAAGCGAGCGATGCTATGCTGTTGATAAGTACTGTGGCATATGGTGTATAATCTCTCTTTCTTTTCTTTCGTTCTTTGAATCTTCACCTAGAAACCTTTATGTACAGAGTTGACAGACTTTCAACCCAAGAGAGATCGAGAGTGAAACCAACTTTCGGAGAGAGAGACTGACTTTGAAAAAGTAGGGACAACCAAATGAAGGTTTCTCTTTACCTTACAGATAAGAAAAACTTGCGTATTCAATTTAACAAACAAAATTATCCATGCGCTTCGTGACTGGCAATCTTTTCAGGGGTTTGGGGAGCACTTTCCTTGAGAGTTTGCCTCACCTACATTGGACCGTGCAATCAACTGTCAATTCCAACAGACGATTTTTTTTTTTCGTGATGATGTCGGCCACTGCTTTCTCTGAGTCCATCAGTCCTATTTTACCATTGGAGCAGATCACCCATATATCCATGTCTAAAAGCAGCGTAGTGTTGCTCTGAACATTCGAGGCAAAATATACTCAAAACATTCTGCTGGAAAAAATATATATAAAAAATATTCGTGTTTTTGCAAAAAATTTCTAAAACCGTCAGCCACCAAAGGCCACACCACCGCTGAAGTTTTGCTAACCCGGTAGGTGTTTTGTAGCCCGTGCAGAAATGTTCCTCTAGTCTCTAAAGCCTTTGGGCTGGATTCCCCAGAACCAGGAAGTCTCTCCACTCAATCACAAAAGGACCCAACCAAAAATGCAGAGGCTCTCAAAGACGAAAGTGAAAAAGAATGGGTCTGTCCATTTAACAACAGGAGCGTTACACTTCGCTTTCCTGCAGAAGGGAAAAGGGACAACGTATGGTACCAGTCTCTCTCTCTCTCTCTCTCTCTCTCTCTCTCTCTCTCTCTCTCTCTCTCTCTCTCTCAAAGGAAAAGGGAAATACGCTTGCACCTTACACTGGTTATAAGTAAGGATTTCTCTATTATAAATGAAGGAGAAACTCAACGCGCACTATACTGAGGACTGTTCGGTTCTTCTTAACAACGGATGTGATAAAGTAACATTACAGTAACAGAACGGTTCATTATCTCTTTCCAAGAGTATTCGGACTGAACGCAGACCGGCAAGCAGGTAATTACATGAATAAATGAAAAATGCCGTGAATGTCAAAATATCCTATATTAGTTTTTAATCATTATGAGGCTGTATAGTAGTATTCTGGTAAATTATAAATATGAAATATAAATTAATTATTCTGAGATCTATTTGGCAGTTTTTATAGTTGGTCAGTTGACAGAGAGAGAGAGAGAGAGAGAGAGAACCACCCCGTGAGGAGTAAAATATCAGTCAGGCCCATCAAAATAAATATTAAACTCAAATAAACTCGAAGACTGAACAGTTCATCGCATTTAAGCAAAACAAAATCACTTCAACGTATTACCATTAAATCAACATTGAGGAAAACCTAACGAAAACTCTAGCTTAGAATTTATTTTCATCGCCACAAAAAACAAACGAACAAACAGACAAACACACAACACTCGGGCGACCATATTTGGAATCACTGGAGTAAGAAATCGGGAAGAGCAAAAAACAACGACAAAATTCCATCCGAAAATATCCAATGATTATTTAGGAGACTGTGACGTTTTGTCCCCCAAAGCTTTGAACGTTTTGCCAAAAGAAATATATATATATATATATATATATATATATATATATATATATATATATATATATATATATATATATATAAATATATATATATATATATATATATATATATATATATATATATTATATATAAAATATATATATATATTATATATATATATATATATATATATATATATATATATATATATATATAAAATTTATATATATGTATATGTATGTATATACTATATATATATACTAATATAAATGTATATATTTACAATTATACATTTATAAATGTATATACTATATACATTGATATAATCTAACACCCATAATTCCTTTCCTTCTCCTCTCATGCAAAAGACCCTCTCTCTCTCTCCTCTCTCTCTCTCTCTCTCTCTCCTTGGTAATTGGATCTTGTACAGTCCTCTTGACCTCCCATTTAACCTCACCTCGAAGGATTACGGAACACGAGAGGATGATTCCTTTTTCAATTTTTTTTTTTTTTTTTTTTACTCCCAGTTATTCTCTGGATTATATCTTTCATTCCTTGCTGGCTTTCCCCCTCTTCCAACATTCATCGGTTTATTCCTCTGTCCTTCTTCTATTCGTTTTTGCAGGTCTCCCCTCGGCTTTTCAAATCAGACATCTATTGATGTGAGTGAAGTTGGTTTTCGTCGGTAAAACTGGAGCGAGACTAAAACAAGAGTGGCATTATTATTATTATTATTATTATTATTATATTATTATTATTATTATTATTATTATTATTATTATTATTATTATCATTATTATTATTATTATTATTATTATTTAATGCGCACAGTTCAAAGACTTATTAATATGCTGAGCAAGTTTACCAAAATAAGAATAAAATATTGTAAAGAAAAATAAAATATTTTAAGAAAGAAGCAGGAGTTAAATCAATATGAAATCCTTTTCGTAGTTATTATTATTATTATTATTATTTATTATTATTATTATTATTATTATTATTATTATATTATTATTATTATTATTACCGTTCATTTTGTTCTTGCTGTTGTTGTTGTTTCACTGATACAGATGAAAGACTTCTTAAGGCCCCCACTAACGATCAGTTATGTGCAGGCAAAACTGAACCCGCTAACGTTAAGTTACGCCTGCACAGTCGGCCTGTGCAGGCAAAATTGAACCTATAACATTCAGCTTTGGCCTGAACAGGCCAACCGTGCCGGCATAACTGCGCAGGTATAAATTGAGCTTTAGTGGTGGCTTCTATATCCTCAGTAAATTTCCTAAATATCGAGAAAAAGACATCAGAAAATTCAGTAGAGGCAAAAATAAAAAATAAAAAATAAAAAAAATTAATAATAATAAATAAAAAGGGGAACTGAACCAACAAAAGACGGAAATATTACTGGCTGAAACCTGGTGGGTTCAGAAAATGCCTGAGAATTCAGGACAATTACCTGAAGTGCCTCTGCAGCGTTCTTGTAGCTTCAAGTGATCCTCAAGAACCGGAAGAAGGGCAGGGAGTTTAGGAAAAATATTGAAGAAAAGTTTTTTTTTTTTTTATCGGTTCTTGAAAAAATGTCTGTACCAATAACATCCGTCAATTGATACTTCCAGCTTTTATTTTCTCTTTTAAGTTGATTTTCTTGCTATTTTGAGAAAATTGGTGAAATTTGTGGGTATTTCATAAAAACACCTTTTCTACTTATTCGTTATTTTTTTTTCTGTATTTCCCTTCACTTCTAATACTGCTTCCTAATGATTGCTATATAAATTAAAAGCTTGAATTTTAAGTCAATGACCCCTGTGGTGGTCGGCTTGTTCCATGTGAATAAGCTTCATTCTACTGATTAATAATAATAATAATAATAATAATAATAATAATAATAATATAATAATAATAATAATAATAATAATAATAATAATAATAATAATAATAATGTGTTGTTGAAAATAATGACAGTTTTCAACGAATTAATCTTATACACGATCTTTTCAATTCTCCTGATAATTCGTTTTTTCTGTCTCAACTAGGTTGTTGTGTAGAATTCCAATATTCATATTTGTCATAACTGAGATATTTGTCAAAAACATTATTTGACCAAAAATATTATTATATATATTTATATATATATATTATATATATATATATATAATATATATATATATATATATATATATATATAATAATAAGATATTTTTGATAAAAATAATTTTAAACAAATATCTTAATAACCTAGCTGAGTCAGAAAAACAATTTATTACCAGGAGAATTGGGGAAGATCCTGTATAAGATTAATTCGTTGAAAACTGGAATTATTTTCAACAAAACATGTATCAAAGAAGGTATGCTCCCTGCATATATAATAATACTAACTAATTAATAATAATAAATAATAATAATAATAATAATAATAATAATAATAATAATAATGATAATAAGAATAATGATAATAATAATAATATTAATTAATAATTATTATTATTTATTGTTATTATTATTTATTATTATTTTTTTTTTTTTTTTTTTTTTTTTTTTTTTGTTTTGCTCTATCACAGTCCTCCAATTCGACTGGGTGTTATTTATAGTGTGGGGTTCATTGGGTTGCATCCTGCCTCCTTAGGAGTCCATCACTCTTCTTACTATGTGTGCCGTTTCTAGGATCACACTCTCTGCATGAGTCCTGGAGCTAACTTCAGCCCTTAGTTTTTCTCTAGATTCCTTTTCAGGGATCTTGGGAATCGTGGCCTAGTGCTCCTATGATTATGGGCCGGTACGATTTCCACTGGCATATCCCATATCCTTCTTATTTCTATTTTCAGATCTTGATACTTTTCCATTTTTCCCTCTCTTTCTCTTCAACTCTGGTGTCCCATGGTATTGCGACATCAATGAGTGATACTTTCTTCTTGACTTTGTCAATCAACGTCACGTCTGGTCTGTTTGCACGTATCACCCTATCCGTTCTGATACCATAGTCCCAGAGGATCTTTGCCCGATCGTTTTCTATCACTCCTTCAGGTTGGTGCTCGTACCACTTATTACTGCAAGGTAGCTGATGTTTCTTGCACAGGCTCCAGTGGAGGGCTTTGCTACTGAATCATGCCTCTTTTTGTACTGGTTCTGTGCAAGTGCCGGGCATTCACTTGCTTATGTGGTTTATGGTTTCACTTTTCGTATTGCACTTCCTACATATGGGAGAGATGTTATTTCCGTCTATCGTACTTTGAACATATTGGTTCTTAGGGCCTGATCTTGTGCCGCTGTTTATCATTCCTTCAGTTTCCTTCTTTAGCTCTCCCCTCTGTAGCCATTGCCATGTGTCATCGCTGGCTAGGTTCTTTAGTCTGTCTCATGTATTGTCCGTGCATTGGTTTGTTGTGCCAGTCCTCTGTTCTTTCTGTCTTTCTCCTGTCTTTCTCCCTGTATAGTTTCTGGGTCTTCGTCTGCTTTTATTAGTCGTTCTTCCCATGCACTCCTTTAGCCACTCGTCTTCACTGTTTTCAGATATTTGCCCCATTGTCTCTGTTTTCGATGTTGAACGCAGTACCTCTAATAACTTAGTTAGTCCTCTCCCTCCTTCCTTTCGTGTTATGTATAGTCTGTCCGTATTTGCTCTTGGGTGTAGTGCTTTGTATATTGTCATATGTTTCCTGGTTTTCTGATCTATGCTGCGGAGCTCTGCCTTCGTCCATTCCACTATTCCTGCGCTGTATCTGATTACTGGCACTGCCCATGTGTTATGGCTTTTATCATATTTCCGGCGTTTGAGTTTTGACTTGAGTATCGCCTTGATTCTCTGCATATATTCTTTCCTGATCGTGTCCTCATCTCTTGGTGTTTTATATCTCCTCCTTGCCATTATTCCCATTAGGTATTTGTATCCTGTCTCATCTAGTGTTTTTGATGTTGCTCCCATCTGGTAGCTTTATCCCTTCAGTTCTCGTTACTTTGCCTTTTTGTATGTTGACTAAGGCGCATTTTTCTATTCCAAACTCCATCCTGATGTCCCCCTCAGATACAATCCTTACAGTCTGGATTAGGGTATCTATTTCCTTGATGCTCTTACCATACAGCTTGATGTCGTCCATGAACATCAGATGGTTGATTCTGTTGCCTCTTTTCTTGAGTTGGTACCCGGCATCCTTCTTCTGTAGTACTTTTGTCATGGGAATCATGGCTACTACGAAGAGTATTGTGGGGACAGTGAGTCGCCCTGGAAGATCCCTCTCCTGATATTAACCTCTGCTAGTCTTATTCCAGAGCTTGTAAGTATTGTATTCCAGTTGCGCATTGTATTTTTGAGGAAGCTGATGGTATTTTCCTCTGCCCCATATATTTTCAGGCATTCTATTAGCCATGTGTGTGGTATCATGTCGAAGGCTTTCTTATAGTCTATCCATGCCCTGCTTCTAGGAACTTTGGTTTTTCCTTCTCCTCCCTACTGTTCTTCATTACCATTTTGTCTATCAGGAGCTGGTCTTTTGTGCCCCTACACTTCCTTCTGCAGCCTTCTGTTGGTGGGGGATGGTGTTTGTCTCCTCTAGTAGTTGTATAGCCTTTCACTGATGATACCTGTTAGTAACTTCCACATTATGGTAGGCAGGTGATAGGCCTGTAGTTACTGGCTATATTTCCCTTACTCTTGTCTTTTTGTACTAAGGATGTTCTTCCTGTGGTCATCCATTTGGGTGCTTGGTGATTTGAGATACAATGCTGGAGTTGTTCTGCTATTCGTGGGTAGGGCCTTGAAGTTTTTTGAGCCAGTATCCATGGACTTCATCGGGACCTGGGGCTTTCCAGTTTGGCATTTTTTTGTTTAAGGTGGTGTCTGACTGTGTCTGTCGTGATGTCTGTGAATCTTTGTTTTATTCTCTCTGTTTCTTCTTCCTTGACTTCCTGGAGCCATGTTGCATGTTTGTTGTGTGATACCGGATTGCTCCATATGTTTTCCCAGAGTCTCTTACTTGGTTCGGCTTCGGGAATTTCTGGGTGGTTGTCTCTCTTAGTTGGCTGTATAGTGCTTTTCTGGTTGGTTCGAATAGTTTGTTCTGTTGGTATCCCTTATTCCTGTTCATGTACCGTTGGATCTTATGTGCTTTGGCCATAAGCCTCTGTTTTACATCTTCTATTGTGTTGTTTAATCCCCTTTCTTGTACTTTGTATTTCTCGTTGAGTTCCTCCCTTGTTTTCTTGCTTCTTAGCCTTTATTATTATTATTATTATTATTATTATTATTATTATTATTATTATGGAGTTTGGAATAGAAAAATGCGCCTTAGTCAACATACAAAAAGGCAAAGTAACGAGAAACTGAAGGGATAAAGCTAGATGAGACAGGATACAAATACCTGGGAATAATGGAAAGAGGGGATATAAAACACCAAGAGATGAAGGACACGATCAGGAAAGAATATATGCAGAGGACTCAAGGCGATGCTCAAGTCAAAACTCAACGGCGGAATATGATAAAAAGCCATAAACATGGGCAGTGCCAGTAATCAGATACAGCGCAGGAATAGTGGAATGGACGAAGGCAGAACTCCGCAGCATAGATCAGAAAACCAGGAAACATATGACAATACAAACAAAAAGCACTACACCCAAGAGCAAATACGGACAGACTATACATAACACGAAAGAAAGGAGGGAGAGGACAACTAAGTATAGAGGACTGCGTCAACATTGAGAACAGAGCACTGGGGCAATATCTGAAAACCAGTGAAGACGAGTGGCTAAAGAGTGCATGGGAAGAAGGACTAATAAAAGTAGACGAAGACCCAGAAATATACAGAGACAGGAGAAAAGACAGACAGAACAGAGGACTGCCACAACAAAACCAATGCACGGACAATACATGAGACAGACTAAAGAACTAGCCAGCGATGACAATTGGCAATGGCTACGAGAGAGCTAAAGAAGGAACTGAAGAATGATAACAGCGGACACAAGATCAGGCTAAGAACCAGTATGTTCAAAGAACGATAGACGGAAATAACATCTCTCCCATATGTAGAAAGTGCAATACGAAAAATGAAACCATAAACCACATAGCAAGCGAATGCTCGGCACTTGCACAGAACCAGTACAAAAAGAGGCATGATTCAGTGGCAAAAGCCCTCCACTGGAGCCTGTGCAAGAAACATCAGCTACCTTGCAGTAATAAGTGGTACGAGCACCAACCTGAGGGAATGATAGAAAACGATCAGCAAAGATCCTCTGGGACTATGGTATCAGAACGGATAGGGTGATACGTGCAAACAGACCAGACGTGACGTTGATTGACAAAGTCAAGAAGAAAGTATCACTCCATTGTGATGTCGCAATACCATGGGGACACCAGAGTTGAAGAGAAAGAGAGGGAAAAATTGGATAAGTATCAAGATCTGAAAATAGAAATAAGAGGTATGGGATATGCCAGTGGAAATCGTACCCATAATCATAGGAGCACTAGGCACGATCCCAAGATCCCTGAAAAGGAATCTAGAAAAACTAGAGGCTGAAGTAGCTCCAGGACTCATGCGAAGATGTGATCCTAGAAACGGCACACATAGTAAGAAAAGTGATGGACTCCTAAGGAGGCAGGATGCAACCCGGAACCCCACACTATAAATAACCACCCAGTCAAATTGGAGGACTGTGATAGAGCAAAAAAAAAAAAAAAAAAAAAAAAAAAAAATAATAATAATAATAATAATAATAATAATAATAATAATAATAATAATAATAATAATAATAATAATAATAATAATAAATGAGATATAAAGTCTGACAACATTGTGATGCTTCTTCAAATACCATTAGGGCGTTCCTTAAAATTGCTACCATCAACGACCATGACGCTTCCAGGAAAACCATTTCGCGGTTTTAACGAACATCCTCCGGTAATGCACTCTTCCTTTTTTATCTCCTTTTCCTTCCTTTTTCTTTACGCTTTATCGTACGTGGCTGCTTCCCTATCCAGTAGGTTCTCTAGTTAGCGTCCTTTTTTTCAGGCGTGTCCCAAAAACCAAAAAACTTTTGAAATATTTAGCTGTGATGCCAAAGGGTTCTTAGGCCTGATTATGTTCCTCTTTTGAAACCTAATGTGATGTATTGCTATCAATACTGACAGAGTAATTAGGTTAATTATAACTTTTCCAAAGACAGTTTTTATTCATTTTTTTAAGGGGCCTATCTGTTCTCTCACGGTGCTACAAATACTTCCCATTTTAGATGCAAAATGGCAGCTTTATCTGGAGCGGAATTCCGCACTTGTGTTTTTTTTTCCGGTGCTTGTTTGTTTTCGTTCATGTTTTTTTTTAATTTGCATTCTAGATTTGAATCGTTAGAGCGCTTGTTTATTGTCCAGCGTTTGCAACAAATTCTTGTTGCAAGAATTCCGACACGTTTATGCGTTCTTTTTGTTTGCGCAGCGATGTATTTAGTTTCCAGATTTTGCTATTTCATTTTCATCTAATTTTATATACTACTATGAGATTCAGGGCCTCTGTAACACGGTTTTTTCGCAATAACTTTTTATCTATGCATTTCATAAATATAACGCTTATTCAGAATACATATTATATCTACACATAATTTTTTACTGTATTCTGCATTACGTAGGTTGAATAAATTTGGTACTTATAATGTAAAAAGTGACTTTTTTTTAAGACGGGCCAACTTACTCAGCGAAAAGGTTTCGAATGCACTCGTTACGTAACTTATGACAGCATTTCTTCCCTCTTTCTCGATGGATGATTGGCTATACGTAACGAAGGCTAAACCTCTGGCAACAATGACATACAAATTTAAATATAAGCAAAGCAGTACACCTATGAACTCTGGAACCTCTCCACTGATAATTATCATAATAAACAAACCAACAAAACATGTTAATAAATACAAAAACACTTCGATTATTAGTCTAACTCCCAAAATAAGTTTCCTAAGAAATTACAGTCTACTTTATAGGTCACAATCAGATTGACAAGATGTAGGGAATAGTTGGTAATTATCAAAAACATAGTAGACAAGCTTGATTTGATAACTGCTATATCCAATGTCAAGCAATTTTTATTTATTGGCTATCTACCTATTTACTGAAAAAAAAAAGCCGGTACCGTATATTGGCTTTAAACCTTCACCAATAATTATCGTCAGAATGATGACTTGACAAGGCTCCACCCACTTTCGCCTCGTTATAATTCAGGATAACACTGAAGGCTACCATGGGCATTGTTGGATTAGAAAATTTGACTTCTGACTATAAAAACTAATTTCTCGAGTAGTTGTAAGAAGTGCTAAATGATCCTCAAGGATCCCAGCAGTTGGCCTAAACGTTTAATTCATGTATATTACTGCTATACTGTTGCGGCACTACTGCTACAGTAGTATTACTATGCTAGCACTGATACCCCACCCACATCTATGTATCGTTCCACCATTCATAAAATCTTTGGGTTTCAGAGCCGATGGAGTTTCTACTGGTGGATGGGCGGGGCAACATTTCGTCAAAAGGTGTTTGTTTACCTTGCTTACGTAATGAATGTTTTTCGACTCTTGGCTCGTAATCATTGGCCATGGCGTCGGCTAGATCATTTTTACTCTATAAAAATTAAAACTGTCGGGTTTAGGTTATTGATAATGCTGACAAAATTAGTGTGTGGTTGTAAAATATACATATGTCAACTTTCAGCTACATCCGATGCTTTGACAAGGGGCAAAGTTCAAAAAACCGTGTTACAGAGACCCTGAATCTGATAGTAGTGTTATCTAATTATTGTTTAATCTTGTAATTTTTCACAATTAAAGATACTGTTTTTTTTGGTCAGAAAATCCAAAACGTCCATTTATTATTATTCCTGCGCCTTTTAATTGTTGTCCATATCTTAAAATATACAATTTAAAACATATAATACATGGTATAAAGGTATTTAAAAATTGAAATTAGCTTTTGTGGTTTTAATCGCACCAAATACATTAGCAGTTTTTAGAGTTCATACTTTAGATTCCCTTGATAAGAAAAGACTCTTTACCCCCAAATAAAACGATTTACTCAACTTCGAACGCTCTGCCGTAGCTCTAATAATGTCAGTTAGAATCCAGTTTGAATCATATGCTGGAAATGATATAATCATAATAACCTCCTGCGTGTACATACCATAATTAAAGGAGGAGGCTGGAAGCCAAGCGGTTTCCGTCGAATGTTCCTCTGATGTTGTATCTTTAGATCTTCGCAGGATCAAAGGCAGCTGAGTCCTTCCTGTTTTCATTTCCCAATCCGAGTTCATCGCAGCTTCTCTGTCAGAGACTGACTTATTTGCTCTTGATCTTGTGCCGGAGGTTGAAGCCGGAAGTTATAAGAACGGAGCTCATCTCAGGTCGTGGTTAGAATCTGCAATATTTATCCTCAGTGTGTGGTTAGCATCTACAGTATTTATCGTCACTGTTTGGTTATAATCCGTAGCATTTATCGTCAGTTTGAGTTAGAATCTATAGTGTTTATCGTCAGTGTGTGGTTAGAATCTGTAGCATTTATTATCAGTTTGTGGTTAGAATCTGTAGTATTTATCGTCAGTGTGTGGTTAGAATCTGTAGTATTTATCATCAGTATGTGGTTATAATCTGCTGTATTTATCGTTAGTGTTTGGTCAGAATCTTTAGTATTAATCGTCAGTGTATGGTTAGAATCTGCAATATTTATCGTCAGTGTGTGGTTAGAATCTGTAGTATTTATCCTCAGTGTGTGGTTATAATCTGCTGTATTTATCGTCAGTGTGTGGTTAGAATCTGCAGTATTTATCATCAGTGTGTTGTTAGAATCTGCAGTATTTATCGTTAGTGTTTGGTCAAAATCTTTAGTATTAATCGTCAGTGTATGGTTAGAATCTGCAATATTTATCGTAGTGTGTGGTTAGAATCTGTAGTATTTATCCTCAGTGTATGGTTAGAATCTGCAATATTTATCGTAGTGTATGGTTAGAACGTGTAGTGTTTATCGTCATGTTTTATTATTATTTTTATTCAGACGATAAACACTTATTCTTATGGAATAAGTCTACAGGGCTCATTGACTTGGAATTAAAGCTTCCTAAGAATATGGTGTTCATGTGAAAGAAGTTGCTGAAGATAATAGGAAATGCAGAGAGAAGAGATCAGTTATTAAAAAGGCAAAATAAAATATATTAATAATTTATTAAGAAAATCGATAAAATTATAAATAAATCAGTAAAGTACCGGGTGAATTCTTTTAGCTTCGTTCGAATTTTCGAAGTTCTAACTGTCTAACATTCTCGGGGGAGACAGTTCCACAGTGCAGCTCTGTGAGGAACAAAAGACCTTTAGAACTGAGAAAATCGACTGTTTGACACGTTTAACATCGAATTAGTCATAGAAAGTCATCTTTCACTTTTTGAAATTTATAGTAACGTTGGTGAGATTCTCTGAGGCAAGTAATCCATACTTTGGGATCGTTTGTGTCGAAGTCTTTTTGTTATCAGAGTTAAGTTCAGCCTATTCAGCAGCTCTCTCTCTCTCTCTGTCTCTCTCTCTCTCCCTCACTCTCTATATATATATGTGTGTGTGTGTTTGTGTGTTTGTGTGTGTGTATGTACGTACTACTATATATTATATATATATATATATATATATATATATATATATATATATATATATATATATATATATATATAATATATCTTATATATATGTATATGTGAGCGTGCGAAGTTGTGCATGTGTGCAAACATGTTAGAATAATCGTACGTTTGTGAACAGCAAGTGATAGTTCTATACAGACTGGTAGTAAACAAAATAAAAGTGACGAACTCTAACGCACGACTTTGTAAACAAAAAATTATAAAGGAAATGGTATCGAAACAGGGAATCGTAATTAGATTGGACCGCCTTTGAAGTAAATGATAGCATAATTACCTCTAAGTGGGAATGTAATTCGAACTTCGTTTGAAGTTTTTTGAGTGATAGGTCCTAATGTACTATAATTGCCCAAATTTAGTTACCTGAGAAATGGATATTGTAGAGTGGCATCGATTCGTTTTCACTAGATATTTTTGTACCATTTTTCGGGACTTTTCTTTCGTGTATGTCTTTTAGATATTGGATGAATGGAGGCGATCTCCAAAGAGTAGCATTCTTTAGATTTTTTTTTTCTTATGGACAAAATTTGAACTACTTGCCCAATAGTTTGTCTCAATTAGTCAATGAACATTCCCACCACGTTTGACTCTATGGTGCAAAGGTGGGCTGAAAGTGTTATAAACATTGACATCACTTTTATATTGATAAATGATTTAGATATCTTATTGGCATTATAAAAGACTGGAATAGCCCCGAGTGAGAGTTATACATTTATCGAACTTCATTTAATATGTCCAAATTTTTAATCTAAAATTAAATATCAATTGTGACTGCAGTAATAGGATATTCAAATCCTCCTCATCGTCAGGGAATAGTGCCACCAGTACGCCTCACGTGGTGTATTGTAGGCATTACAAAAGGGTGTTTGAAGCTTCCCTTTGGATCTTAGTTGCATCCACTCTTAAGACTTACACTTTGTTTCCACTCCTGCTTCCTTTCTTAATTCTTGCTGTCCAACCTCTCTGACGATTATTCTTGGTGTAAATATGGGGTTTTACTCCAATTCAACTTCTAGATCCGTGTACCTTATTTCCTATATTTTCTAGATTTCTTTATCTTGTTATCCAACTAAGCACAACTCCCTCTTCTCATTGTCTCAATAGCTGAATAGCCTCGAGGACCCCAGTGCTTGACTTAACAGCCTAAATTTCTGAAATAAATCAGTCATTTCTACTACTCTTGTTGATAGTGGAAATGAAATACGTTGGATAAGGTCAGTACTTTGATGGGTGGACCAGAAAGGAATACCAGCTACCAGTACTATTAACATCAAAAATGAAAGAAAAACTCCTCAAAGGGTCTCTGTCATGCCAACATCAAAGCCAGATAAAAAAAAAAAAAAAAAAAAAAAAAAGGAATGTCAAACAGAGCATGTTTCTATACATGCACACTCAAACCCACCCAAACGCTCACTCGTGTCGAAGGTGGACTGCTGCGCTCCTCCTCTCTCACGGTTGAATCCTTGAATCGAGGGAGAACTTAATTTTTCTAACCTTTGCGTGGACGACATTTTTTTTTTTTTTTTACTTCATCCTTGAATTTCGGATCATTGTTGTCAGTGAAAACCGTGACATTTTCGTTTTGTATTCAAAGATCGTTAGTTATGAAAACAAATGTTCCGGTATCGTAACAAATTTATAAGAAGTTACATATCAAAGAATCGAATATTGGGTTTAAAAACTATTTTCATTACCCTGACGAAACTTTTTTACGTTACATGCAAAGTCCGTTTGAGTGAATGGATAAAAATAAAAACTGATTAAATCATAACATAATCACCGATACACGCTGACCTACTGAACCATTTGTCCGCCCCTCTAATTATTCAAGCAATGGATGTTATGTGAGAGAAAATATTGGGTTCAAATAAATATTTTGAACTACAGATTCAAATCTCTCTCTCTCTCTCTCTCTCTCTCTCTCTCTCTCTCTCTCTCTCTCTCTCTCTCTCCAGGTTTCTGCTAAGCCAATTAAAGCGAATTCATTTGAAAAGGCCGAGCTAGCTTCCCCGAGTACAATGTCATGTTATACATTCCACTTGTCGAAATGAATTCGTGGATTTCCCTTTTCTGGTACGAAGTCGAGTCGAGGTCGAAGTTGGAAAAGGAGGTGGGGAAAGTGAAAGGGCACAGGTGTAAGGTAAATAAACAAAAAAAGACTAATAAAATCTAGGCGCAATAGTGGAACACCTGCCACCTACGGGGACATTCAGATCAAATCACAGTCGAATTTCGAGTGTTATATACTAATTTTAGATATGCGCTATGAATGCAATATGTCTGTTACAATTATCTGTTCTCTACAAAACCATAAATTGTAAATTTCGTCTTGATTGATATATTGTACACATTTCAAATAAGCTATACAACACTAACCGTTTATTTCATTGGAAGTTCTATATTGTGTTAAGGACGACCGTTTACTGAACTCATTTCCTCATTAGCTGAATGAAAAAGCAGTTGTTTTAAAGACGTTGTTGCATGCAGTTCTGCTGGAATCTCTAATCTGAAAGATAAGTAATTAGTAAAATGATAAAAAGAAAATCCTCCGTGAATGCGAAAACAGACGATAATGGGAACAAAGTTTACACATCGTTAGAGAACTCCAAACCGACCCGTGGAGTTTTACGAAGATTAACTCTCAAAGTTATTGTAGCATTTACTTATTACCCTTCGACTTCCCTTACCTTTATAAGAAAATTCCTTTTGTGGTTTACGCTGGATTGACAGCCGTTTTTTATAACCTTTTAAGGGAGTATTTATTATCGGGTATAATATGTTCTGTTACTGAATGAATTGGAGACTATATAATCCTGGGACCTCAACAAACGTTAATGTGATAATGATCAAGATTACTTTCCCACTAGATACAGTGGGAAAGGAAATTCATTAATAGTGGCATGGCAGTTTCTACATGTTTCAAGATTTCGATGATAGAATAAGAAAAAAAAAAAAAAGTTGCGGAAAAGATTAACATTAAATACCAATTATTTAAGGATTTACTCTTATGAAGCCTTTTGCAGCTAACCGACTGAAATGGGAACAGATCTAATTTATCCATATGAGAGAGGGGGAACACAGGGAGGCATGGGGAAGTAAAATGGAAAAAGCTTCAGCATAGGATGAGAGACACCTGTACAGATAAACACCAAATTTTAATTCCAACCAACCTCATCCGCTTTCAGTGTATATTTTCTTCTGTTCTGTTGCTTGATGGATTTTGCAAAGTTCAATCTAATGAGATAGGGAATTAACTTATGATAAACATTTTCTTTCGTCGTCTATAACTTATCTCCAATGAACACCATAATCTTTGGAGGCTTGAATTTGAAGTCAATGGCGCCTGTATTTCGTTTCTTATGAATATGGGATTCATCATCTGAATAATAATAATAATGGGACATAAAACCCATCCGCGTTCTAAAATTGTACCATATGCATATATTTACATACAAAGACAAGTGTGACTGGATGCTGTATAATGAATTACAGACGCAATTGCGTACATATATTACATAAATACAGAAGTACTATTCTAATTCCACTAGTATACTATTCCACACTGGTTAGCCCTTTGCAGATGAGGCATACTGATTGGACGGCAATATCTGCTTCTCCGCTTCTAACGACGAAGACCGGGGTTCGGGTTAGACCGCGATACACGAACCGTAGATCGATCTTCGAAGGGAAAAGGGGAAATTATTGTTCCATATTCCCGGCGTCCAGTCGCCGCCCGGTCCAATTAACCCTAACTCCCAGCAGTTTCGATCATTCAGTGGAAGACTCATCAGCGGACGTCATAGCTCGTCCTTTTAGTACGCGGAACAAAGGATATGCGCCTTTACGGTAGATTGCGAGGATGAAGGAGGGAGGAGGATTTTCAGCAGTAATGAACACCGTCCTGAGCTTCTTCCGTGCGGGTTACTCACAAAGGAACACTTATGGGTAAAAATAGGTTTATGCTAATGAAGTACAATTTCTCGTGATACAGCGGATGGGGAATACGTATCCTACTATTTTATTCCTTTTTTTAAGGGATTCTTGCGTTGGCCAAAGAGACCTTCTGTTAAGGAGCTATATGAGAGAAAATATGGAAGTTTAGATAAAAAAATTTCTTTGTAAGTCAATATGGCTCCGTATTACACCAATTAAGAAGTGATAGGGGCACATCAAAAACTCAAGACTCTAAGAAACATTATTTTGACTTTTGATGTGTTCACGGAAAGTGATGCGCAGTCTCAAACATTGCAGACGGCCGAAGGTCATAATAAAAGAAAGGAAATCTTATTTCACATTCAACTTTAAAAACATCTATAACAAAATTTAAAACTACATATGATGACTTATTTCTAAATGATTAAGTTTCCCCTGCCTTTCGCATTCAACTTTAAAATATCTATAACAAAGTTTGAAACCATGATGACTTTGTGTGTTTGTAGCACATGACAAACAAAGCCTTGCATCGTGACAAATTTTTATTTGCCCACTGCTAATAGTAACTTATGATTCTTTTTATTATTATTAATTATTATTATTATTATTATTACGAAAAATAAACATACGCAATTATTCGTCCATGTCCATGATAACAGAGTGGTTGATACCAGGGTTGTCATTCAGTTTTCAAAGGTGACTGTCATGTTCTAGCACTGTGTTATACGATTGTTTATCACTGAGTAACATTATCAAGATATACATACACGCATGCATGCTTGCATATGTATAAATATATATACATTGATATGTATCAACATTATATAAATGTATTATATTCACATGTAACAAACAAACGAAATATATATATATATATATATATATATATATATATATATATATATATATATATATAGATATATATATATCATTTTAATATTGCACACTATGAGTACAGTGCCACTAAACTCAAATTGAGGTCTTCCCCTTAATTAGAGCAAGCCCGATTCCGAAGAGATGTCCAGAACCAATCATCTTAATAGGATCACAGATAGCACATAGTACAAATCCATACCAGCCTAATTAAGATTCTGTGCATCATTTGAGATGTCCTCTGTCTAACTTTATCAAGCTATCTAAGATTTAGGGATAGAAATACTTCACTCTTAGGTGGTACAAGTTCCTTCGTACATATATATTTGTCCCGCTTAAAAATTTTATTTTAGTTTTTTCTTGTTATTTCACCAGTAATAACGTTCGCTATGATAGTTAGTTTTGTCCATTTGAAAGGCTTTTTTAAACACTCCCTGTCATTTTCTTCTTTTATAATGGTCCCTATAATGCTTTCCTAATGTCGTGAAAGAGCAGAATACCGATAAAGTAGTATTAGTTTAGAAACCCTTTGAATACTTTGGCATTATTCTGATGAAGTCTGAAAGACATGGAACTACATATCATAAACTCCCTGCCCAACACGTAACGGAATTCGCAACGAATAACGAGCTCAAACGCTGGACGGGGGAGAAAAATGGTACGTAGTTCATAAATGAGTTCCGAGTTGCTTCAACCATTTTATGACGCGACACAACAACTTTAACAGGTAAATACTTCTAGTTTTCACCCTGGAGTTTATTGCCAGCAGCTGGCAACGATACTCAACTTGATTATTTGGTAATTTGTTTGCGTTCTGTCTTTTACAAACAAAGCGGGTTTTTGTTTTAGTTTTTTTTAAATTTAAAGGGACGTTTTGATTCGCTCGTTATTTTCGTTTTACCTGCTAATGAACTTGTTAGTTTTGATGCCATTTTTCACTTTCGCCATGGCTGTTTCTGTCGGGACTGGGCCCTTGAATTTTTTTATTCATTATTTTTTATTTTCATCGAAAGATATTTTGTTCTTTTCATTTTATTTCGGAGTTTTTCCTTTCTTTTTTTATTGACGATAGTTTTTTTTTTTTTAAATTTCGAATTAGGCCAGTGCGTTTTATTGGTCATTTTTTGTGGGGTAAGCCTTTTTATTTGTTGGGGGATTTTTATTTTGGAGGTTATTTGATTTCAGGTCTCTCTCTCTCTCTCTCTCTCTCTATCTCCTCTCTCTTCTCTCTCTCTCTCTCTCTCTCTCTCTCTCTTTCCTTGGAGAGTATAGATTTTTATCTTTCCCTCTCCTTTCCAATTTTCTCTTCGTCTTTCTCTCTTCTCTCTTATTCCCTCACCTTTCACTATCTCCCCCTCCTCTTCCTCCCCTTTCTCTCCCTGTCCTCTTCCTTGTCCCACCTCACGATAACATTCAAAACATCCTTCCTCCATCATAACTCTTTCTTCTTCTTCGTCTTCTTCTTCTTCTTCTCTTCTCTTAGATGATCCACACACCATATTCCCCAATAATGCTACTGAGGAAAAGGAAAAGAAGAGGAAAAAAGGAATTAAAGGGAGAGCATGTTTAAAAAAATGAAGAGAAATAAGCTGAGGAAGACATAAAATAAAAAGACGGATAAATTAGGATAATAAAAAAGGGAGGAGAAAGGAACAGGGAATGGAGAGAAATTGGTGGAGGAGGAGAAGGGAGGGAGTGGGAAAAATAGAGATGAAAGTGAATGAAGGAGAAAAGGAGAAAGGAGCAAAAAGGTTGAATTTCCATGTGATTCATCTGGTGGCTATTATTATGGTAATAATATCAATATATCTGCTCAACTGATTTATTTACTGTAAAATTTACTTATAGAAAGGAGCAAAACTATTACCTGGGTAACTTACTCTAGAACCAAGCTGTAATGGAAAATTATTCCTTCAATTATTAGTGATTTATTTAGGAATTGATTCATCATCATCCTCTAATATCTTTACACTCCTGTTGTAAGAGTGATTGGAACTGTAAAATATTTTCGTTTTGTTGTGGACGCGAGTGCATAGCAGTGTAGCCAGTCCTTTGTTTTGTGTATCTTTCACTTTGAGTATGGGAGCGCTGCCCTGAATATTTCGTCTGCATTTTGGTAACACTAGAAAACCATGTAAGGATCACGAATGCTCGAAGGTGTGAGCACGTCAACCGATCCACCCTTCATTTTGGCTATTTACCAAATTGTTAATACAAATTATCAATCCCTTGCAAGGTAAGCTTTTAAAGTCGTAATATTTTCCGTTAGTTCATTACTTGGAACAGATCACTATCATGAAATACGTAGCAGACGAGGATTCAAGTGCAGAGTGCCTGCCCAGTCAAACATGATTACAACGCCTTATTATGGAAAATTTTTCATGTCGTGAAAGATGCTTCCACGTTCATAGTTGTCATGAGATTTTGCTGTGTTAGTTTTGAGTTGTAACTTGGCATTGACAGGTTTGTAAAACGTAAAAAAAGTAGTATAAGGTGTTTGTGTTATAAAGTTTTTTGCAAATACTAGTGCCAAAAAGGGTACACAAAGAGACGTCCTACAGGGCATCTTGGGTTACCCCTACCTCTCTCATGGAAATTTCCACTGCCGATCCTGATCTTAAGACTAGGCTATGCAGTAATTTAAGAAGGCCTTCCCTAGACTAATCCTGTTTTGAATGAGGAATTATGACTATTTTTGGTAAAATATAGTTAGGCTATATGTATTAAATTAAATTGGATGAAAAACTTAATTACATGGGACTTAACCTGTACCCTCATTAAACTAACCTAACTTTGTGGCCTATTGTAACCTAGTCAAAAATCAGCCATGTAAACTTTGCAATAGGCTATCCTTAACGATTTCTGAAGAGGCCTAGGCTAGACTATATCCTGTTAAAAGGCACCTTAGCCTAATTTTACCTCATTTAGTAAGTTTTTTCTCAAATCTGTCAGGTAGTCTTATCCATTGCATAATATTGTGTACAAACATTTAGTACTGTGTGGAGTAGTGTATCAAATGATTTACACCTTACTGTGAATTAAGGTTTATTCTAGGGCTGCTCCACGTTGGATACATATCCTATTATGAAGGACAAGCAATTCCCATAGTATGTAGTGACATATTTTTTTGAGGTCTCTTTATATAAAGAGTTTTTTTTTAACTATACTTACTTGTATTATTGTCTGGAAATCAAAAATTAAATAAAATTAATATTTCCAGAGATCTAGTCCAGGAGTCTGAAGACTAGGTAAATTAACCCAAATCCAGGAGACTAGGCTTGGGAGAAATTTGGCATGATGTAATGAGTAATAAAGAAACAAGCTGAATACCAGGAATTTTCTTCAATACTCCTAAAATGGAAATCAGCACTTCAATTGCCTCCCAGTGGGCAAGACATCACCTGGCCTCATCAGTAATAAGACCCATACACACAAGGAATATCATTTAATAGCAGGTAGGACAGGCCTACCCTAATTCCCAGGCAGTGTAAAACATCAGTCTTCATACCAACCGTTGTCAACTATGACACAGTACCATTCTCCGACCCCTGTCTCCAGGCAAGAAGACTGACAACAGTGCATAAGTACCTAATAGTATTATTATTCTCGTAACGTAATGTCATGGTGAGGGAAAAATCCTCCACCCGTGACAAAGCATTGAAGATCAAAATGCTTGTTGAGGCCTTTGGAGATCACAGTAATTCCTTGTAGGACAGTTAGATTAACATTTGTGATTAAAACATTTCTGATTTGGAAAAAGAAACCCAAAAAACCCAAATTACTGAGTACGACTTGTTTACTTAGTAATTACATATTTTTATTTTTCAATCTTCAGAAGAAAACTGAAAGAAGTTTTTGTTGAGATCTGTTTTTTCTGTAGCTGCATTACTTGGTAAGTCTGATTGCTAAGACGTCCAATTTCTATATTATTATTATTATTATTATTATTATTATTATTATTATTATTATTATTATTATTATTATTATTATTATTTTTTTTTTTTTTTTTTTTTTTTTTTTTTTTTTGTTTTTTTTTACACTATCACAGTCCTCCAATTCGACTGGGTGGTATTTTATAGTGTGGGGTTCCGGGTTGCATCCTGCCTCCTTAGGAGTCCATCACTTTCTTACTATGTGTGCCGTTTCTAGGATCACACTCTTCTGCATGAGTCTGGAGCTACTTCAGCCTCTAGTTTTTCTAGATTCCTTTTCAGGGATCTTGGGATCGTGCCTAGTGCTCCTATGATTATGGGTACGATTTCCACTGCATATCCCATATCCTTCTTATTTCTATTTTCAGAATCTTGATACTTATCCATTTTTTCCCTCTCTCTCTTCAACTCTGTGTCCATGGTATTGCGACATCCAATGAGTGATACTTTCTTCTTGACTTTGTCAATCAACGTCACGTCTGGTCTGTTTGCACGTATCACCCTATCCGTTACCCTGATACCATAGTCCCAGAGGATCTTTTGCATGATCATTTTCTATCACTCCCTCAGGTTGGTGCTCGTACCACTTATTACTGCAAGGTAGCTGATGTTTCTTGCACAGGCTCCAGTGGAGGGTTTTTGCCACTGAATCATGCCTCTTTTTGTACGGTGGTTCTGTGCAAGTGCCGAGACATTCACTTGCTATGTGGTTTATGGTTTCATTTTTCATTATTGCACTTCCTACATATGGGAGAGATGTTATTTCCGTCTATCGTTCTTGAACATATCTGGTTCTTAGGGCCTGATCTTGTGCCGCTGTTATCATTCCTTCAGTTTCCTTCTTTAGCTCTCCCCTCCTGTAGCCATTGCCAATTGTCATCGCTGGGCTAGTCTTTAGTCTGTCTCCATGTATTGTCCGTGCATTGGTTTGTTGTGCCAGTCCTCTGTTCTGTCTGTCTTTCTCCTGTCATCTGTATATTTCTGGGTCTTCGTCTACTTTTATTAGTCTTCTGCCCATGCACTCTTTAGCACTCGTCTTCACTGGTTTCAGATATTGCCCCAGTGCTCTGTTCTCAATGTTGACGCAGTCCTCTATAACTTAGTAGTCCTCTCCCTCCTTCCTTTCGTGTTATGTATAGTCTGTCCGCATTTGCTCTTGGGTGTAGTGCTTTGTGTATTGTCATATGTTTCCTGGTTTTCTGATCTATGGCTGCGGAGTTCTGCCTTCGTCCATTCCACTAATCCTGCGCTGTATCTGATTACTGGGCACTGCCCATGTGTTTATGGCTTTTATCATATTTCCGGCGTTGAGTTTTTTGACTTGAGTATCGCCTTGAGTCCTCTGCATATATTCTTTCTGATCGTTGTCCTTCATCTCTTGGTTTTATATATCGCCTCCTTCCATTATTCCCAGGTATTGTATCCTGTCTCATCTATGTGTTTGATGTTTGCTCCCATCTGGTAGCTTTATCCCTTCAGTTCGTTCGTTACTTGCCTTTTTGTATGTTGACTAAGGCTTTTCATTCTATTCCAAACTCCATCCTGATGTCCCCCAGATACAATCCTTACAGTCTGGATTAGGGTATCTATTTCCTTGATGCTCTTACCATACAGCTTGATGTCGTCCATGAACATCAGATGGTTGATTCTGTTGCCTCTTTTCTTGAGTTGGTACCCGGCATCCATCTTCTGTAGTACTTTTGTCATGGGGAATCATGGCTACTACGAAGAGTAGTGGGGACAGTGAGTCGCCCTGGAAGATCCCTCTCCTGATGTTAACCTCTGCTAGTCTTATTCCAGAGCTTGTAAGTATTGTATCCAGTTTGCGCATTGTATTTTTGAGGAAGCTGATGGTGTTTTCCTCTGCCCCATATATTTTCAGGCATTCTATTAGCCGTGTGTGTGGTATCATGTCGAAGGCTTTTCTTACTAGAGTCTATCCAATGCCATGCTTAGGTTGGTTTTCCTTCTTCCTACTGTTCTTCATTACCATTTTGTCTATCAGGAGCTGGTCTTTTGTGCCCCTACACTTCCTTCTGCAGCCTTTCTGTTGGTGGGGTGGGGGGATTGATTCAGTGGCAAAAGCCCTCCACTGGAGCCTGTGCAAGAAAACATCAGCTACCTTGCAGTAATAAGTGGTACGAGCATATTATTATTATTATTATTATTATTATTATTATTATTAGGATTAGTTATTATTATTATTATTATTCTTATTATATGCTGAAATTAAACCCTCATTTAATGCAGCTGAAACATTATTATTATTATTATTATTATTATTATTATTATTTATTATTATTATTATTATTATTATTATTATTATTATTATATTATTATTATATTATTATTATTATTATCATTATGATTATTATTGGTGTATGCTGGAAACAGGCTTCTTTCAAGCATGATTTATTGAATAATAACGGCAGAATTTATAGGACATCGGCCAGTATGCCAGAGAAAGCAAGTCATTAGAGAAATTGAGAGATTTCTGATATAAAATAATTTGTCAAAAATTCTACCATTATATTCAATAAAATATCATTATTAATCATATTATTGTCTAAACTTCTTACTTCCTGCCTATTTATGGCCGTCCTGGCGACTTTTAGATTTGTATAGCCTATGAACATTTTTGGGGGCGGGGGGTGCGGGGGGTTGTGCGGTATGGTAGGTGGATTAGCACACTGCGTTAAATTCTTCAAATTGTCATCAACGTGCAAGTTTATAAATTTTGTTAGAGTCTTCCATTAATTTGTAAATTTACGCTTTCTTTACGCTAGCGTTACAGCCATTTTCTAATATTTTAGGGGAGACTTAAGTAAATGATAGAGTATTGTTTTGGTAGGTATTATACGTACACGGACAGGATGCCGAAGGCAATTTTTCCGAAGGACAGGAAGTCGAACACGTGATGCCGAAAGGACATGAATCCGAAATCCAGATCGTCAAATGAAAATGCAGTTTAAAGTTTATTATGTCAAACCGAAATTAAACACTCATATTTTTCCATTTGACAGGCTGAAATGTAAAAATAAAACATAAAAAATATATAGATAAAGCAAAGTTTTAGTATATTTTTACTGGATTTAGAATGTGTATACGTAATAATACAGTTATTTGAAATTTATTTAAAAATGTGGGCTAGAACTCGCAGAAACATTCATTCTTCTTTATTATACGAACTGCGCATAGCTTTTATGCAGTTGTAATAGTATCGTATTTCTTGGTCCGCCGTGATATGTCAATCCCTATAGATGACTGCTCCATTCATCATTTCATTGGATGCCTGCCCGTTTTTTAATAAACTTTTAGTAGTTTGGTGATCGTAGGAAGAGTTACATTGAGTCTCTTTTTAAAAGTCTGATGTCAGCCTTCGAGAGAATGTTAGCTCTCGGCAAATTATCATAAACTCAAGTTTTGACAGATCATAAATCAACATCAAAAACTGATAACCGTCGATACTCTCCCTGGTTATTCCAACCACGCACTTGCAAAATATACCAGAAAATCACTTCATAAGTCATTAGTTTCGGCAGTTATGGAATTCACTAACAGGTGAAATAGCTCACGTCCAGTTTTTGTGGAACAAAGGCAGGTGCTGTAAATGCTTAATGAAAAGGGTATTACTGGGTTCAACGTAGGATTTGTCGCAGTCCACAAGAGTAGATATTTCACCATAAACATCGGCCAAAATGAAACAAACATCTTATTGATGTTTTAGGAAAGTTTTTTTTTTAACGCTATTTATTGTTGCTCCTTTATTTTTCAAAAAAAAAAGGTAAAAATTTTGTCATACGTCTTTCTTCTTTGTTATGCAATGCAATTATATAATGGCAAAGTTTTGCTCTCTGAAATAGTTGCACGTTTTGTTTACCGCTGTTTTCCGAGAGGTGCAGAATCAAATGTCCCATCGCCAAACCATGTCTGTTAACTAGATAGTTATTTCAAATTCCTCTCAGTTAAAAGAATGGTGACAGCGGTACGTTTGTTTCAACAAAACGCAGAAAGTTTTCTCCACGTGTTGTTTATGTTATCATTCTCATCAACATTTCTGCTCGCGCTTACCGTTCGTCCACCAAAGTGCTTTTCCCTTCTTATTCAGAGAACCAGCAACGTTTAGAGGGGCAATTCTTCCATGACATTGTTAATTACACTGTTGTCAGCTCTCTGTCTGTTCGGCTCTCGTTTTCATAATGTCCAAAGCTTTTAAATCACTAATTTGAGCACCATCCGGAGGATGTGAATGTTTGAAGCACTGCCTTGTTCTTGGTCATTTATATTTCTGATTCTTGCACTATCCACTTTTCATTTCCCACACTTCCGGTATGGGGTTTCCTTAACTTTTTTTTTGTTTTTATCAACAATGTG
>NC_061110.1:14664728-14667228 GCF_015104395.2 Macrobrachium nipponense | reverse complement strand
CACAAAACCGTTACGTCTTCCTTATGCATTGAAGTTCGATTTCCTGTAAAAATACAATGAGAAAAGATGGCAGTCATAAGAAAGGACGTGAAAATAATTACGCCTTACAGGAAATATTTCTTCCGCCTTTTAAGAAAGGTTCCTCAACCATTTTGCCATGACCTGTTTCCAAGCACATGTACTTCAAAGAGCTTATGGCTGTTTCCGAAATCCCCGATATATTTATAATATATATATATATATATATATATATATTATATATATAGATATATATATAATATATGTATATATATATATATTATATATATATAAGTTTACCTAATAATAATCTTCTTGCCCGTTATACCTGTTTTATTAACGAAAATTCGTCTTTTAATTCTTTTTATTTCCTTTGCAATTAACAATCCTTTCGAAATTTTCAACCATCAAATTTCCAAATCAAAAATCCTCTCGCAATATTCCACCCCATCGTTTATTGAGATAAGAAACGATCATCTTCTTTACATCTCCCTAACATAGTAAGCAGTTCGCGCGAGGACCTCGAAGAGTAGAAGTCCCATTAGGCCTAAAAAATTTTTTTTTTTTTTTTTTTTTTTTTTTTTTTTTTTTTTTTTTTTTTTTTACGTAAAAGGCCTCCAGCAGCGTTTATGTGAAGTTCGCGGCTGACGTTCTGTCTGCGTCTGCGCTCTTTTATCGTTGTGGCGATAAAAGAGGAAAGTGAGAAATGAGGGTGAGAGTGATAAATGGGAAGGAGAGAAGGAATCAATGAGGAAAGGGGCGTGAGGGCGTGAGTGCTGATGGGAAATGAATTGTGGGTTTGGGAGGAAAATTCAATAGATCAGTGGGAAATTGTTTATACACACACACACACACACACACACACACACACATATATATATATATATATATATTATATATATATATATACATATATATATATAGTGTGTGTGTGTGTGTGTGTGTATGTATGTATGTAGTATATAGAATGCATATATAATATATATGTATATATCCTAAAGTCAATCGCACAGATATATATATATATATCTATATATATATATATATATATATATATATATATATGTCCTGTGTGTGTGGTATGTGTGTTGTGTTGTGTGTGTATGCGTATGTTTGTATGTATGCGCTATGTGTATGTGCGTATGTGTGGGTCTATTTATAAATCCACTAATACAATATAAAAGATGCGATCACTTGGAACAACGTAAGCGATGAAGTTACAAAACACACAATCATGCTAAGAGAGAGAGAGAGAGAGAGTCCCTTTCAACAAGTGAGGAGATGGGTGCTTAGGTAGAATATATAAGATTACGTGAGGAAAAGAAGGCATCCAAGCTTGGCGTTGTTGCCTTCAGAACACTCGGAGGAGAGGAAGGAAGGAGGGGTGGGTAGCAGACAGGTAAGGGGGGCTAAATGGGGGTTAGGAAAGGGTAACCGAAGGATGCTCCAGGATTGGCTGGAAAGCTGTTAGTGTGGAAGGCGAACACTGGGGCCTGCTTGAAGGATCTTCCAAGAGATCCTCCTGCTGAGTCGATTGGCGGCATCGAAGGAAGAAACATGAGGTAAGTCAGGGAGTCCTTTTCGTGATGGGGGGTGGGGGCACAGTTCGTCAACCATTGATAAGATGTTTGTGTGTGTGTGTCTCTTCTCCTTATAGAGATTTCTCTGCAATACCTCTTCCTCTAAAATGAAATTTAGATATTTTCACATTTCTGCGGCACATTTTCGGCCCTGTTGATAAGTGTAATTCAGCCACTAGTTTTTCAAATTTCATTGAAGTCCTTTTTGTCTCCCTCCGCCAATACTCACTTGTACCCTGATTACGTGTTATATATCATTTTCTGTATTTTTCTTCCATTTATGATCAAGCTTAGGGACCACAAAACTTAGACTGAAAATGGTATTGCTTTAAAGAGAAGTGGTTCATTTAATCTAGTCTTATTGCTCTTCATCCGGTCTGTATTTCCGATTTTGTATTTAACGCTTTTTCCGTCTGCTGTGTTTGCATTTTGTTTATATGTAAAGTTAGTTATCCACCTAATGTATTTTTTATCGATTGGTATTCATTTCGAGTTAGTTTAAACCTTAGTGTTTATCTCATAGTTTCGGTAAGCATGGTTTATCTCTCACTATATATATATATATATATATATATATATATATATATATATAATATATATATATATATATATATATATATATGTGTGTGGTGTGTGTGTGTGTGTGTGTGTGTGTGTGTGGTGTGTGTGTTATTATATGTATATATTTATATATATATATATTTATATGAGAACCTTTTTATGTTTTGATATTGCCCTTCAGAAATTATCGCTATATGATATAAGAGATTTGTAGATACCACAGATTTCTTAACTATTCAAATGCACAATATCCTAATATGACATTTACATGAGTGAAATAGAACAAAAAATTTGCAAACTCCCATTCACTGATACCACCTTTGGTTCAAAGATAACAGTCG
>NC_061110.1:14657318-14664228 GCF_015104395.2 Macrobrachium nipponense | reverse complement strand
GATAACAGTCGTTTTCTACAGAGGCTACAAGACCTTCATATCTTGAGATTTTCTTTACTTATAAAATTATTTTTGCTCCAGTTTAGTTCCAGCCTCAGTAATCTTATCATAACAAAAATATTTTAAATAAACTAATAGACATAAACTATACAAAACCGCTATGCCCAGAAATCTTAGCGCTGAATTAAGAAGACGTTTCCTTAGAAATAAAAAGAAAATGCCTATCTATACGATCATTCATATTTGCTTTAATAATAAATTCAGAACTGCCTCTTACCTAAGCATAAAAGAATCCTCATAGGAAGACATCTCTTTATGTTTATTTACCAACTCGCTTGCCCTGGGTATGAAGTCAGGTATATTGGTAGATGTAACCGCTCATTGCAACACGCTGGGGAAAACAGTCAGGTCGGAACTACCACACAAGTAGGACTATAGTTTCATAAACTAAGACTAAAAACTTTCATAAAGTAATATATAATATATATATATAATATATATATATATATATTATATATATATATATATATATTATTATATATATATATATATACTGGACCGTTTCGTTACAGTCTGTTGGTATGAGATTTGCGAAATCAGAATTCATTCGATATATATATATATATATATATATATATATATATATATAAGACATATATATATATATGGTATATATATATATATATAATATACTATATATACATATATATATATATGTATATATATATATATATATATATATATATATAATAAAAGGAGCCAATAAAAACGTCACAATATAGAAAGTAAGTACTATTTTTCAGAGACTTATGTCTCCTGAAGAGAGAGAAACTTTCAATATTTTGGCGTTTCTATGGGCTCCTTTTTATTAGATGGAATTCTGTTGTTACAGAACATTTTTACCAATCACATATTAATATATAAAGTATGTATATATATATATATATATATATATATATATATATATATATATATATATATATATGTGTGTGTGTGTGTGTGTGTGTGTGTGTGTGTTAATATATATATACATATATATATAGTTATACAACTGAATACAGTACTTCCTCGAAGCTGATTAGAAATAACAGGTGCCAAGCTCTCGTCTGAATTTCAAGAAACCGAAATTTTCGATGAGTTTTTAAGCCAGATGACTACATTTTTGGACAGTGATCTTCAATACCTGAGGGTCAGTTCAACTCCTCTACCAGCGAACAAAAAACTAATAATAAACACTTATATCGTATTGGTTACTTTATCGGGCGCCCACCTGTAATCACCAACCTAACCTACCTTAACTGAAAATAGCCAGCCATTGGACCTTCCTACTTATACCGTTTCCTTCGGCGGGAGCATTTGAAACAATACCGATAGGTAATTTTTGAACGTTACGTAGGAGCAGTTCTTTGTTACTTTTCCTGACAGGGGAAGGGGGCTGGGGTGGATGCCCCGTTCCATATACCAAATGTAGGTTTAGATTTTAAAAAAGGGGGAGAGGGTTGATGGCAAGGTGAAAGTCTCCTGCCTCTTGTGAATACTAAATTTTGTTGAAATTTCCTGGCTTTGAGCCACCTGAGAAAGTACTTTGGGTGTAATAATGAACTAAAAGAAATGTATAAACTGTCTAACAAATAACATTTCTAATCATAAAGCAATGATCAAAGGTCATGAACTTGCGAAATAAAATGCACATGATACGTGAAAAGAAACAAAAGACGGGAAATTTAAAACAAAAGAATGCAAAATAACATATTGGTATAAATAATATTTATTCATTAACATCATAATCTAAGGAGCTTTAAAACGGTAATTCTTAGTTTTTCAAATTTCAAGACATTGATAGGATAAGTGATCTTCGCTTCAAGAAAAAATGTGCGACCGTTAATATTTAAACCAGTCTTTTTGAATAAAGGAATGTTGTAACTGTTAAGCCTCTAATTTGCTAAGCTCATTATGACTGACGCTTGAACCATACAGCTAAGATTTGTTATAAGTATAAGTAACCCTTGATATATTACGAAGAAGCATTAATCAGACTCTTGTTGCATTACAGAGATATTAACAAATTAGTCAACGCTCTGTTTTATCCCGGCAAGGAGACATTTTGGTATTTTATATTTACATTAAACGCCAAGAAAATAATTACAATAGTTGCATGTATTATCATACCCGTAACACAAAAAATATATAAAAGCTTGATTCGGTAGGTTAAAGAATATGGAATTCGGGAATATAGAAGCAAGGAGGGATTTTGAAAGCTTGGTAGATAGGGGAAGCTAGCAGTGACTTGTCTCCCCCTGTTCTTTTGGCCATCCACATTCTTGGAACTGATACTCCTCTGCAGTTTCGTTCTTTTTTTTCTTTTTTGTTCTTTTTTTTTTACTTCATTTACGCATTGTATATAATTTCTTACTTATAATAATTATTTACTTACATTGAGCAGTTATACATACATCGTCTTTGATCGACTCTATTCCTTTGCAGCTAATAATAAAATAATAATAATAATAATAATAATAATGACCAAATAATAAAATAATAATAATAATTAAAATAATAATAATAACATAATGATAATAAAATAATAATAATAATAACATTGCACATACGAGTAATTAAATCCCAGCTATGATATCTGGCAGTAAATTTGAGAGAGAGAGAGAGAGAGAGAGAGAGAGAGAGAGAGATGAATAAAAGTACATTACACAGTAATTCGCGAAATTTCATTCAAGAATTAGCCGTACCAAATGAATGATTTATAGTTCTATGGTGTACGCAAACGATGCATATGTTGCCAGTGCGCGTTTTCTTTACAGATCCTCCGGAAATACTTCAGTAATGGTCAAAAAATGTTTCCATGCCGGATATTTCCTGATCTCTCTCTCT
Source organism: Macrobrachium nipponense (assembly GCF_015104395.2). Lineage (NCBI taxonomy): Eukaryota > Metazoa > Arthropoda > Malacostraca > Decapoda > Palaemonidae > Macrobrachium > Macrobrachium nipponense. The sequence continues at coordinate 14,661,342 of NC_061110.1, read as the reverse complement.
CTCTCTCTCTCTCTCTCTCTCTCTCTCACTCTCTCTCTCTCTCTCTCTCCTGAGTTATTGACTAAGGTCAAGAGGTATATAAAAGAATTTCACCATCATGATATTGGTTAATTGTAATTTGCAGAACAGTTTCCCCTATTTTGTAATTATATACTTGTGTATGTCATTTTACAAGCGTCCGCTTGAGTTAACTTAAGTATACGAACTCATGCACTCACACACACACATAGTATATATATATATATATATATATATATATATATATATATATATATATATATATATGTGTGTGTGTGTGTGTGTGTGTGTGTGTGTGTGTGTGTGTGTGTGTATATATTATCTTATATATATATTTATAAATATAAATATATATAGATATATATATATATATATATAATATATATAAATATTTTATATATGTCTTCTGGGTCTTACCGAAAATTTTAGGACTATATCGTTAGCCTCAAGCACTTTCTTCTCACCCTTGGATTAGGCTCACGGCGGTCAAATGGCTACCAAGTACTTAATTCTCTGCTTAAGATAATCAAGACAATGATTCTGACCGGAAACTGACTCAATCGTTCAGCGTTTCTCGAGAATACAACAGGGCCGCCATCTGAACACAGAGGAAGAGGTTTTTATCACTAAGTATTAACAAAATTTTACAAAGTTAGTGTTCACACTAGTCTTAGCGCAGATATAAAGGCAATATCTATGTGGTCTCACTGACCAGACCGAATTGCGACAGTATTCGCTAATTAGAGACCAATAACGCGATAATCTCCCTTCATTCAAGTGGAATCTATCAGTAGCGAATCTATTGGCTTGCTCTCTCTCTCTCTCTCTCTCTCTCTCTCTTAACTAAATTTTCTATTTTTATCTTAATGTACATTCAACTGACACGAAAGCAGCTAAGTATATCTTAGTTTTCCCAGACCACGGAGCTGATTAACAGCTCTCCTAGGGCTTGTCCGAAGGATTAGATCATTTGACGTGGCTAGGAACCAATCGGTTCCGTAGCAACGGGACCTACAGCTTAATGTGAGATCCGAACCACATTTTATCGAGAAATGAATTTCTATCACCAGAAATAAATTCCTCTGATTCCGCGTTGGCCGAGCGGAGAATCGAACTTCGGAGCACCAGATTGGTAGGTGAGAACGAAAACCACCCGTCCAACGAGGAACTTGTCAACTGACACAAAACATACAATAGATTCTCATCGTGCAATAAATCATATACTAAACTAATCTAAAGTAACTACATCTTGTAGAATATTTCTGAACATTTATTATAAGACGAAAATTTACCATGAAGGTATACCTGGGGAGGTTATTACCATTCCTCTTCTAGGCCTGGATAAGAATGTCTCAGAAGTAAAATATGTTTACATTTTTTAACGCATGATAGGTATCCATGGTATTAAAAGTTTTAGGGGTAAGATGAGTTTTAAACATTTCAAAAGCATGATAGTTCCAGAAAGTGTGATGAATTTAGAAAGCTACCGTAAGTTTGAAACGTTTCGAAACCATGATGATAATTAGATACTCCAAAATATAAACAGTGTGAATATTTCCAAAAGCATCAGAATCCATAAATCCAAAGATAATTCCAATTTTAAGCGTAAACATTTTGACAGAATTAGAAGTTTTGAAAGTTGTGGCGTTTTCTGAGTATCTAGATTTTCCAGGGTACAGCAAATATTAGGCGCTGGAACGTTTCATGTGTCAAATTTCCGGAGGAGGTTTTTCCAGCATGTCGAGGGTTCCAGATCACAGACCCCTGACCTGGAAGGATGCTCTTTGAACATAGAGTTAATCCGGGTTCTTTTGCGGCCTTTTTCGAAAGGATGTGGAGAAGGAGAGGTCAATAGGGGAGAGAGAGAGAGAGAGAGAGAGAGAGAGAGAAAAACATCAAGATTTTGAAAGTCAAAAATGAAAATGAGAGGATATGAGAGAGGAGGGAAAGTCAAGAAGACGATACTCTGAATAAAATGCAAGACAGACAGACAGACAGACAGACAGACAGACAGACAGACTGGCAGGCAGACAGACAGACAGGGCCTAGGCATCGACCAGCAGCAAAGTCTCGCCGCGGTCGGTCGTAAACGCTTTTGGAAGGGTAGCGAAATAGGCCTAAAAAAGCAAGTAGTAGTAGTAGTAGTAGCAGAGAGAGAGAGAGAGAGAGAGAGAGAGGGAGGGGGAGAGAACAAGAGTTGCTTGGAAGCGGCCCATGTGTTGCCAGCCGGGCCTACCTCACTTACACTACCATAGGCGCATTTGTATACATGGGAGACTTGGCTGGATCCATACTTAAATGAGAGGAACTCTACTATAGGCCTACGTGGCATTCCAGCGAAACACTTAGGGACAGGCGGGGCACGTAATCACAGGTGCCCATTTCAGGTTTTTTTAGATGCCCCGGGGATATCATTAAAGAGAATGACACGTTTGCTTGAGAAATAATTACCGTAGTAGATAATAATTGCAAGGGTAGAAGGTATGACTAATGTAAACCACAACTGTGTCTTTGCTCTGCTGTGGTAATTCAGATTGGTTACAGACAGACAAAATTACGGGTCTATACATAAGGAAACGTTCACAGCCATTCTTGGTAATGTAGTATATTTCATATGAAAGATATTTTGTATGCATCTAAACTGTGTATGTAAATAAATAAAGATGCTAAGATATGAAATAATATAAACACAGAGGCCATTTAGAACAAATACAGTCATATGTCACGATAGTTATTCTAGCAAAGATATGAAATAAGAAATATCTTAACAAACAGATGGAAATTATGCAAATACATTAGCATTCAGTAATAGGATATTAGTAAGTCAGATTGCATGAAAAATTTAATTGTTTTTTAATCGAAATTTGCTGATAATAGTAGTCTAGTACACGTGATAGTATTAATTTTTTCTTCCATTAGTTCTGTAAAGATAATAATAATAATAATAATAATAATAATATTTTTATTAAAAGTAATGGCTACTTCAGCAGCGTTACACTTGTAGAGATTCTTCTCTATTTAATAATAATAATAATAATAATAATAATAATAATAATAATAATAATAATAATAATAATAATAATAATAATAATAATAATAATAATGGGTTGACAAAATTAAGAAGAAAGTATTACTCGTTGATCTCGCAGTACCATAGGACCCCAGAGTAGACGAGAAAGAAAGAGAAAAAAATTGATAAGTATCAAGACCTGAAAATAGAAATAAGAAAGATATGGGGTATGTTAGTTGAAATTGTACCCATAATCATAAGAACACTAGGCACGATTCCAGGATCCCTGAAAAGGAACCTGGAAAAACTAGAAATAAATAAAAAAAATTATAAAAATAAATCTAAAGGCGATGAAGTATTGTAAAATCTGCAAACAAAATAGATAAGCTACAAATTCCTTATTTTACACATAAAAAAATAGTTCCAATGAATATTAAGTACAAATAAGTATATATAATTATTGTATATCACTATGCCTATGAGTTACATATGAGACAACGATGTAAATACTTCAGCCGGATCGTTACATCTATCATCTGGTTTTGATATTTTTTTCATTAAAAAAATACAAAATCAGTATACCTTAATCATATGCTTGTGTAGTACCCATTACTGCGTTTGTAGAGACACGTTTCATTAATGTCGTCCAAACAAAACACTTACAATCACATGCACATACAGACGAAACCATTACTTACTTACTTACTTACTTAAGAAGTTGCAACAATAAGGAATTAATTGAAAAAATTATGAATAAAAAGTATTGTAACTGAATTATTTAGGTTCGTGTAAAAAAATTATGACAAATGTTTCAAAAGACAGGGATTAAAAGAGTAAAATTTTCTCATAATGTTTAAAAAAATGAGAGAGAGAGAGAGAGAGAGAGAGAGAGAGAGAGAGAGAGAGAGAGAGAGAGAGAGAGAGAGAGAGAGGAGGGGGTGATAAATATATGACTATTGGTAAAACAATAACTACCATTTGAAATTAGGATATACA
>NC_061110.1:14614818-14649818 GCF_015104395.2 Macrobrachium nipponense | reverse complement strand
TCAGTAAGCCGAGACTTTCGCATTTGATTATCTCAGGGGAATACCAGTTAAAAGGTTTGAACAAATATATATATATATATAATATATATATATATATATATATATATATATATATATATATATATATATATATATATATATACTAAAAAAGCGCTGCTATATACCAGTGGATCAGATCTGCACTTGAGTGGGTAACCACCAGAGAATTACAGGGTCTGGTCAGTACTTGGAATGGTGACCACCAAAGAAATTACAGACATCTCAGGTCCATAGGCTCCCGAAAAAAAAACGCATCAATTGTCTGATTTACAGGATTCTGTAAATGGCGTTACAAAACCGAGGATTACCGACAATCCCCTGAACTTAGCTAAAGAGATTTGAGTAAACAGAGATCGAGAGACCGAGAGACAAGAGACTAAAGATCAAGACCAGAGCGACCACAGACCGAGAGACTGAAAGACTACAGATCGAGGTCAGAGAGACAACAGACCACAGACCGAGAGACCAGAGACCGAGTGACAAAGAGACAAGATATCGAGACCAGAAATCGAGAAACCGAGAGACCAGAGACCGAGAGACTGAGGGAAAAGAGTACGAGACCAGAGAGACCAAAGACCAGAGACCGAGAGACTGAGAGACCAGAGAGACAACAGACCAGAGACAGAGAGACTGAGAGACCAAAGACCAAAGACCAAAAGACCAGAGACTGAGAGACCAGAGACCAAAGACCAGAGACCAGAGACTAAGAGACCAAAGACCAGAGACCAAAGACTAAGAGACCAAAGACCAAAGACCAGAGACCAGAGACTGAGAGACCAGAAAAACCAGAGCCCAGAAGTGGTATCAAGCACGCAGGACGGCTGTCTCGGGGTTATATCCATAAGGCCTTTCCTTAGGAAGTCCCTCCAGGGTAGAGAGTAACTGGGCAATGCCCGACGCCCTTGAACTTCTACTCTCGTTGATGGCGAAGGGCGAACCTGTATAACATTAGGAGAGAGGAGAGAGAGAGAGAGAGAGAGACAGAGACAGAGACAGAGACAGAGAGAGAATTTTGCTGTTTCTACAGCGAATGACATTATGATTTTCTTTGATGAAAATAAAGGGTTATCAAAGAAATAGGATTATAATTCTTATCATTATTATTATAATTATTATTATACTATTGTTACATTGTTTAAGCTGTGCATAATTAAATACATGTCAATAACGGTCGTTGTAGATAGAAAATAAACCTTGACGGAATAAGATTTAACGTGTATGCCTAACAAAAACCAACAGCAGTAAAATATATTGACGAGAATAGATAAATATACGAGTAAATTAAATAAATTATGAAGTCACGCGTAAATGGATATACACAGTATATTTGGCTGGCTGAAGGTCTGTATATGTACGTAAAAATATTGAAAATGCAAACACAATATAATATTATATATATATATATAATATATATATATATATATATATATATATATATATATGTATCCATATATATAGTATATATATATATATATATATATATATATATATATATTATAGTATATATATTATATATATATATATATATATATGAAATATATATAATATATATATGAATATATATATAGTATATATATATATATATATATATATATATATGAATATATACATATATATATATATATATATATATATATATATATTATATATATATATATATATATATATTATATATAATATATCTATATATATATATATATATATATATATATATATATATATATAATATTTATATAATTTCGTATATGGATATACACATATACATAGGGTGTGTCTGTATGATTGTGCTTGTGTCTTTATACATCAAGTGATTTTCACACTGACAAGTACACAACCACATTTTAAAGGAAAAGAAATCTATACATTAATCATTTCTTATAAACTCATATGAAGAATACTTTTCAAAATATTTAAAAAAAAAAACAATATTGTTTCCAAGGTTATAAAGACAACATGCTATTAATTAACTCTAACAACGACCGGCGTTATGGTCAATAAAAAAATACAAACCCTTTGAACGGAAACGGCAACATGTTAGTCTCTTTTCATTAAGGAACGCATTCTTTATGATGGCAGCTTATGTGTTCGAATGTTAATGAGTTTACTAACAGAGGATCGTTCAACGTGCAGAAGAAGGCCTCACACATAACAGCCTTTTTTTTCCTTAAACATATGTCTTCAGTTTTTTTTAACCTCTCCCAATTAGAGGATCATAATGTTTGCTTTCGCCGGCAAACGAGTTTTTCTACTCAAAAAGAAAATATATTTTTAATCTCTCTCGGTTTTATTTTTTTTTTTTTTTTTGGGGGGGAGGGTTGTTTCTTGTTATAAGGTTGGTAATGGACTTGAATAATTCCTGACCTCAGATTAAAATACATAGGTTCGAATTCTTTACTTCCAATTTAGATTCCATGTTTACAGAAAAAATCTAAAAGGGCGCTGCGGGTATTATTTTATATTATTATTTAATTTTAAAATTTATTTTTTAGTTATTATATTATTTAGTTATTATTGTTATTATTATTATTATTATTTTATTATTCTATTTTATTATTATTATTATTATCCAAGATACAGTCGCAGCAGGCTCTATATTAAAATGCCAAGAGCCAATATTCTGAAACAACAATTTTTCTCTCATTTCTGACTGATTTGTAGCTCCGATCATTAATTCTTAATTACTTCCAGTTCAGCCGTGTTCCAGAGCTTTATTAGACTCTAATCAAGTCGTTAGGCATCTATCACATCCGGGTTCCAAAACGGTTAACTAATTAGCATACCTGAAGGAGAATCAGATACCTTATGCTGTGGCTTTTTTTTCTACGTATTTTGTCAATTTCAGTTACAATTTAAATGAAGCAGTTGTTATATTTCATAAGAAGTGCTCATTCCTTTTTATAATTTTAATGCTAAACTCTACCATATGTTTAATGGTATGAAGTATTTGCTGGTATCCATATGGTAATTATAGGGCTATATGTTGATCATTCTAAACCTGGTCAGAAAGACAGAACTTCAGCTCAACTGAAGAAGTTGATGTATTTCATAAGATGTGCTAAGTCATTTTAACCATTTTAACGCTAAGCTCTGCCAGATACGAAATGGTAAGAAGTGTTTGCCGGCATGGTGTGTAAATATTTTTCACAGCAAATATTTTTTACAGCAAATATATTTTACAGCAAATATTTTTACTACAAATATTTTTACAGCAAATATTTCTACGGCAAATATTTTTTACAGAAAATGTTTTTCACAGCAAATATTTTTACAGCAAATATTCTTTACATCATCTCATAAATAATAATTCCAAATTCATTGTCGGGTCCTCATTAGGATTCATCAAGCATTGGCGATGGCAGGTAAGCCCATCCATGACGTCAAGAAAAATATGGGTTGTCCCTATCCAGAATAATTTAACTCTCTCTCTCTCTCTCTCTCTCATCTCTTATTTACCCCCTTGAAGCCATCTGTCATAGCTTCGAAACACCTGCGTCACTCACACTTGACGTTCGGGTTATTCGAAACTACTCTTTTTATTTTTATTTTTTTACTTTCTTTCTTCCTTTCTTTCTTTCTTTCTTTTTGAGGTGAAAGCGGCCTCACGCAGAGGATAATGTTTTTTATCCCTCAGAAACACTATCTCTCTCTCTCTGCTGGTCTCGTAGGTAAGGTGGTAACGCGTTTAGGTTACAACCTTTCGACCAGAGTTTGCAATGGATTAGGAGAGGAATACCCGTGTTATTATTATATTATTATTGTTATTATTAATTATTATTATTATTATTATTATTATTATTATTATTATTATTATTATTAAAGTCCTCTACAGCAGCAGTTGACTTGAAATTGGAGAAGGCATACCCTGTATTATTATTATTATTATTATTATTATTATTATTATTATTATTATTATTATTATTATTATTATTATTATTATTATTATTATTATTATTATTATTCAAAATAATAAAGTCCCTCTACAGCAGCAGTTGACTCGAAATTCAAGCTTCCAAAGAATATTGTGTCCATTTGAAAGATGATACACAAAATGGTAGGAAATACAGAGAGAATAGTAGATCACATATCAGAACAGAAAAGCTAAACAAATTACTTAAAATAGATGAAAACATAAGAAAATTTAGCCCATTATTAATACGTTTTACTACAACTAACACTGCTATCATAATCAAGTAGCTAATACAAAAATATCCACTATTTTTTATGTTGCCATTAAATAAAGATACTACAAACATTCACACACATACAAGCAGCCACAAACTCCCGCCGCCCACCGATCCATACACCCACAGAGATTAAAGAAGGTGAGAGAGAAGACCGGAAGCATCCAGGTAACCCCCACCCACACCCCCACGCCCCCTCTCTCTCCCCTACGAGACAACTGGGACCTCATAAACTTTTTTTTCACTTACTTTTTTTTAATTTTAGGCGTAAGCTACCTGGCCTGGGCTAAGACTCGGCTTCAGCCACTTCGCACGATCTTCTTCTTTTCTTCTTTTGAGAGTTTTTCCAGCAGGAATTTCCAGTGAAGAGATTCCTTGTGGTAGAAAGTGTTCAGTGTCTGTGGTGGATTTGGTTGTAATTGTAATTGTCTTTGTCTGTGTTAATAAGTAAAAATCCGCACTTATTACTTATATGATTATAAATGGGAGTCTTCGACCGTTTGCAAGACGGTCCTATGTATCTTTCAAAATACAAGAATTATTAAAAATGGAAGCTTTCTGCCGTTTGCATGACGGTTCTTCAAAGCCGACGAGTGGCTGAAGAGGACCGTCGTATACACGGTCTTCTAAAGAGGACAGTCGTGCAAAACGGTCGCAAGCACCCACATTTAAATTTTTCGTATTTTCAAAAATACAGTTTTGCTTATGTATATAGTTTCGTAATTGACGTACTATTTCCGGTCATAGTATAGTGAAGTAATTGTTATTATCTATATATATATATTATATATATATATATATATATATATATATATATATTATAGTATGTATTATCACTTCTGGTACATTATTTCAACCTATCACTCCTTACATTTTCGGAATTAATTAAAAACTGTTTTATTTATTTATTCCTTTATCAAACGTTTATTTCTTTCTAATATTAACCACGAAGTGTTTTTCAACACCCAAGGCTATAGTATTATACAGTTTCAGTTTTCCTACGTGGTTCCTCAAGGTGTCATCTTACTGGGGTCATTTTCGGGTTACATGACGTCCTAAGTTTCGGCGTATTTTGTCTCTGAGTTAAAAAAAATTTTGTCATGATTTATTGCTTCAAGTAATGGCCACTTTTGAGTACAGACTGGTTAGTAAGAAGACGCCCTTACTTGCATAAGGCTCTACTTGCACCTTTTATATTTTGCGATACATAAATTGATTCCTTCTAAGAATGGTAATATTCCTACATCCTAAATGGATTAAAACATTTATGATTTTACCTTTATTTGTTGTTTTCAATCCGAAACGTTTAATCTAAAATAGATATCCGACATCCATGACCATAGTCATTCGAGATCACACGACCTTAGCAAGAAAAAGCTTCTTTACGTGGTTTTCTCGAACCGTTCTGTTATATGTTACAACACCCCCCTCCCCCTCCCAGTCTTGTGACTTCTTATTCCTCTCTTCACAAATCTTGTGACAATCGGATGTCTTGTCTCAGCGAAGCCTGATATCATCTTGGATCCTGACGAAACCAGTTACCTTATCTGCCACTTGTATATTTCTTCCCACCGCCTCTCTAAAAGATCCTGCTTGATTTATGGGCATTTGATGGCCTTTCGTGACGTCACTCTGTGATAGGAATCAAACAGATGCCCAGCCGACCATCATATTAGATTATTCCCATTTTACAGCCTCCTTAGTTTTGGCTTCATTCTGCCGCTGGAGTTCAATGTGTTATGTTTGAATGAGCTGCAGATCCTTTTAGCTCACTTGACTCTTAGGTTTATATTAAGTCTGCTCTCTCAGCATGTCAGTTTCTATAGACTTGTTTATAAGTCTTTTGAAAAATTATCATCACAGAGACTGATTCAACTGAACGATCGTTATAATCATTACCAACATTCCCATAGACATAATGGGAATAGCAGAAATGATATATCAGTCAAGAACAGCCAAAAATACCACACCAAGATTCCTACAGGTAAGAAATAAAATCAAATCTTACAAAAATTAAGTTATTACACAGAAAAGACAAAAAATTGTCGCTCTAATATTAGCCTGGATTCTAGCCTATGAATTCGAGGCCTTCCGGATGTAACCGGTTATGTAAAAAAGAGAAAAAAAGACAGCAATTTGATACAGAGTAGGTGATCTGGCTAAGGTCAAAACCAAAGAGGAAGAGACAGAGAGAGAGAGAGAGAGAGAGAGAGAGAGAGAGAGAGAGAGAGAGAGTCTCAAAACGGGAATCCCAGAGGACCAGACGCACGCATCAGACGCGGCCATCTTCTTTGGAGTACTTCGAGGCCCCACCGCTTTTCGTAAATTCCCAGATGTTGATATGGCAGCCTACAGGTTTCTTCTTCGTCTTTTCTCCTTCTTCTTCTTCTGCTACCCCCCAACCCCCATTCCACACCCCAGCCCCCTCTGGCGTTATCTAGGTTCTAACAGTTACGCCACTTCCCCATTCTACAACCTCCGCCATCTTGTAATCTTTTTTTCTAGCCTTCTAACCATTCCTTTGACCCCGTCCGCTGTCTACTGTCTCTCCTCTCTCTCTCTCTCTCTCTCTCTCTCTCTCTCTCTCTCTCGGCTCTAAAACTAAGTGTCGGTTAAGAGCGCGGAAAAAGAATTGTAGGTGCTATATACATATACATTATACTATACTATACATATACATTATACATACATAGATATGTATAGATAATGTATATATATAACATTATATATATAATATAAATGTATATACTATATATATATATATATATATGTGTGTGTGTGTGTGTGTGTGTGTGTGTGTGTGTGTGTGTGTATAAATGTATATATCAACAAAAGCCAATTTTATGTTCTTAAACGGCCTAGGCCTATGAAAGTGAAGCCTTCCACTTTCCAGGAGATGTCCAGAAATGAAGTTGCAAGATCAAAGTATTTTCCATGACTCCAAAAAAAAATCGGCCTAAACACAGGAAATGTCACAGGACTTTCACAAATAATACTGACCACCGGCGGAAATGTAAAGTCCTACTGGGATCCGTATATCCTTCATCCAGGACCCGCTGAGACTTATGAGTAGGTCCAGCCTTCATCCTACTCTTAAACAGGTAGTCTCGGTACCTGTCCATTGAATGGGAAAAATCTTAACTGGTTCTTTGAAAAATTCACCTTCCTGGAGGTTTCTCTCGAATTCTCTCTTCTTGGTTTCGTCTTCCAGCTAAGTTCGCTGTTAGTTTGAAATTGCTGATTTTCATTATCATATCCCCTTCTTCTTCTTCTTCTTCTCCTTCTTCTTTGTTTTTTGAGCGGATTTCGTCTGTTCTTCTTTACGGCTTTCTGTTCTACGGGAGTTTGGAAAGTTCTCTTAGATGGCTTCAGTAAGATGGATCTGTAATATGATAATAATAATAATATTAAAAATAATAATCAATATCATATGAGCTTTCAGGACCACGCACCAGTAAGTTCATTCTTCGTGCTGCCCAACTTTCTCCAGAGATTCACCTTTCTTTAGGCTAAAGAAAGGTGAAAAATTGTCCTTTTCAGAAAGAAAGATCGAAAGAAAGAAACGGTTCCAAAAGTACAACCGTTTCATTCTTCTATTGATTAAATGGCTTGGATTTCTCTAAAGCTTTATTTGATTACCCATCTTTATTATCATATTTTTTCGTCTTTTCATCCAATTCCTCTTTTTCTTCAACGCCGTCATTGTCTTCGCCATTATCTTAGTCTTATTCCTTTCTTCTTCGGTAACAGACGTATATTTTTTAAGGGTAAAAGAACGTACATAAACCAAAAACCCACAAGACGCCATACATTCTTTGGATGGTTAGGTTATAAGACAATAAATATCTGCTAGACATCGCCGATTATTTATCAGATGTACCCCGGAAGCGTCGACATCTGGAGGTCATGATTGCTCTCTCACCCGATCCGAGAAGGTGAATGAATGTCGGCAAAGGAATGGCGGTCAAAGTACCCTGCCCTTCAGGAGAACAGCCAGCATTATCCAGTCATGGGTTTTTCCGAGTCCCGCGTTCCACCAGATGCCGCGAGCCGTCGCCTAGCCAATCCCGTTCCCGCTGAACCGCGAGCCGGCCAGCGACCCCCAGCTCCTTTCCAGAGAGCGGCTGATTGCGTTTGTTGCCTAGTTGCAATAAGTAGAGCGTATTTTTCCTCTACCACGGAGCACTCTTAAGGTCCAAACGAGAACTTGAACTTTTAATTTGTTTAGCGAGAGAATCATTTACCTAAGAAATGAGAAATTGATCTTAGAGAATCATTTTTGTGGGAGGTCAGTTTCCTATTGGTTTCTCCTGAGAAAACAACCGTGCAACCAGCCTCTCTCCAGGTAGATGTCTCCAGATTGTTATCAGCCTCTTTGCCCATACCTTCGACACTCAACTTTTGGGCAAGATCTTGAGTCTTCTGCCAAGCTATTAATATTATTATTATTATTATTATTATTATTATTATTATTATTATTATTATTATTGTTGTCGACATTAGAGGAAATACAGTAATAATAAGAAAATACTGTACTATCGATTTTGTAGCGGAGATCACCATCTACAATTCCGTTGTAGTCTCCGGATATATATTAAAATACAACCAGAAGGAAATATATATAATTTCATATATTTTAGTATTGATAATACCAGACCTTGACATTCAAGATACCACAATAACACCATGAATATAGACCAATTACTTAGCAGTCTCGCAGATTATGAAAGACAAATTATCAGAAAAATAGAGAAAACTCTTTATATTATTATTATTCTTATTATTATTATTATTATTATTATTATTATTATTATTATTATTATTATTATTATTATTATTTATGCTTATGAAACAAAGCGAAGTCCCGTGAACTTGACTTGCAATCCCTGACTTCTTGGAACCACAGCCATAAATTTGATCGTACTACCGCCGGACGTGGGTAGGTAAAAATGAGGAGAATAAAATATGTAAGGAACTGAACATACACAATAAAAGATTTGACTAAATCACACCTTTAGGTTTTAATGCAATGCTGTTCCCTCATCAAGTTCAAACTATTTCCTTTCAAAGCACACGCAAATTTGAGTGAAAACTCAACCGAACCAGGACATTGAACATAACACTCTGAACATATAAGTGAACGTTTCTAAATAGACCAAGAAAGGTTCCCAGAGATATTTCATAGCCCGGGAGGTAATTGTTTTAGTCCTATGGTGGAGTCGCGCACGCATCATCAAGAAGCCTAAAGAAGCCTTATAAGTAACTGGGCAATTAGTATTCCTGAGCAGTCGTTAACCTCTATAAGTCAACGACCATAACGTGCGTCATCATAATCCTTGCTGTTAACAGCCAATAAGGAAGAGTCCTCTATCTTTCTTGCTATTATCATTATTTCAGACTGTTTTATGACCTAATGGTAAATTTTATTGTCATTAATCTAGATATTTAACGGAAGGCGGCACTGCTAAATAGCAAATGCAAAGCGATTTCTTTTCTCGAAACGCACCAAGGTTACTGCCATTTCATAGATTCATACGTGATCGGACGCCATTTCTCTGGCGCATTATGATCAGCAGAAGTTTGCTTTGGAAGCCAATGGCCTCTTAGGCTTATTTCGCGCCAATATATTTTCGTTTTGAATGATAATTACGACGGGACGAAGACAAAGAGGAAGAAAATTGCTCTTTTCGCCTCCCACATCTACCAGCAGAATACAAGATCTACTGAACGCACACTATGTTACAGCAGAAAACAGTTACTTATCCATCTTTTGCCACGAATATGAAGATGAAAATATACTACTCATACCTCCACATCTACCAGCAGAATGCAAGAGCTACTGAACGCACACTTAGTGATAGAGGAAAATAGTCCCTTGTTAAACTTCTTGCAACACATTTAAGAACAATTGCCTTAGATTTTACTATACTTGAAGAGCTTCCAAGGCGATATCTTTGATTGACTGATGAGTAATTGTCACTTTTTTTTGGTCATTCTACGGATAAGCTCCGCACGAAGATATTGTTTGTTAATGAAATGTTTTGACTGAACAATGTAGAAAGGGTGTATATGATGCAGTACAGGACTGATTCCTTGGGGAATTTACCACCTTTTGTTTAATATGTTCTTACGTTAACCCCTGAACATGGAGTCCCGCAGAGCTTTTATGCATAAAAGCGTAAATAAAAGACAGTGAAATTCTTATATTTTTCAGTAAATTTTTCAAGTTACCTCACGATCACTGCTTCATACACACCCTTTTCTATATAGTTCAGTCAAAAACTTCATTGATGGATATTCCCCTAATCTTCGTTCCTAACCCAGCTGTCCTTTATTACTGTTCAAATTTTTCCCCTGTTTGTAAATTTTTCCTATTGTCACCATATCATATATACGAGTGTCTATATATATATATATATATATATATATTATATTATATATATATATATATATATATATATATATCGCATATTTCTACCACTTTACGGTCGCCTTTTTGAGGATGTCTCAATTAGACGAAACCGGTCGGGATTCATACCTTCATATTCGTTCGTCAATGTTATTTCTGTCTAAACAACTTGACCTCTTATGATTTCGAGAATATATATATATATATATATATATATATATATATATATATAAATATATATATGTATGTATGTATGTATATATATATATATATATATATATATATATAGTATATATATATATATATTGTGGCTGTCTATCAGATTAGCTACGTTCTGACCAGTACTCTTGGTTCAACCTTATGAGAAACAAGTTTCCTCCTTCCAAGAACATAGCCCCCGATTTTTTATATACTAATTCATATACAATTGAGTATGCGTATGTTTATTCCGTACAGTATACATATAATTATACATATAATTCCTCCTTCTAAGAACATAACCCCCGCATTTTTATATACTAATTCATATACGAGTGAGTATGCGTATGTTTATTCCGCACAGTATACATACAATTATACATATAAGTATGAGTATTCTTTCAAAATGATCAAAACTAATGCTCGTAATTTATTCCAGGGCCCATTACTACCTTCTAGCTGTGGCTACAACGTTGGCACTTGCCACGGGGGAGAAACTGGGAGACATCGAGGTGATCACAAGGGGGGAACTTGGAGATGGGGGTCTCGTCCCCCCAAATAAAGACAGCTTTGCCCAGACGAACGATGAGGTGATCCAAGGAAAGTAAGTCGATGTTTTCGTTATTTTATCATTTTGATTTTTTTGTTTTCTTAAATAAGTTTTATTTTTATTTTTATTACTTTTATTTTAATTTTGATTTTCATTATTTTTATTTTTGCATGGATTAAGTACGTTACTTTTAGTACTATTATTTTATTATTATTATTTCGTTTTTATTATTTTTATATTTTTTTATTTCATCATATGTATTTTTAAGTTCATCTGATTTCTGTCAGTCAAAGTTTTCTCGGTCGCTAAGGTATAAAGAAGATTCCATATTTATATCTAATTTCTGTCAGCCAAATTTTTCTCGTTAACTCAGATATGAAGTAAAATGCTACATGATTATTATTATTTACAATGACGTCCTAAAAAAATTTATTAACTTTCAAAAGCAAGCTTCCATTGGATTGTTTATTCGTCTTGAAAATACAAAAGATAATGATGAAGAAATTCACAATGATGTCAGTGTCAATATATATTAAAAATATATAAATATAAAACGTTTTATACAAATATTTTACATATATTTACACTGAACTCATTATTTTGAATGAAGTCCTTTAATAAACCAGCAACTTTAAAAGCCAAGCTTCCATCTGATAGTTTGTATTTCTAAGTTTATTTTTATTGTATTTCATTTCCTTTTTTCAATTGATAAAATGAATTTATTGTTTGTTTTACTGTTTCTTTTCAGGAACAACTTTCTGAGTTCACCGGAGCTAAAGACTGAAGCGAAGTTCATTCCTCCACCTGCTCTTAGCTATTTGCCACCTGTGAAGGTAAGATAAATAAATGAATAAATAAAAAAGTCAAGATTAAACTTATTTTTATTTGTGCATGTTTGTGCTTGCTTAGCACTTACCTTATAAGAATCTGTTGTGTTAAATACTGAGTTGAATACTAATAGGCAAAATCGGGAAACCTGAAACTAACTAAAATATGAACATATATGTTTTTATTTCTTTTATTATTGATACATCGACAGTGACTTTTTTCCAAATTCTGATGTATATATATATATATATATATATATATATATATATATATATATATATATATATATATACGTATATCTATCTATATATATACTATATATATATATATATATATATATAGATAGATATATGTATATATATATATATATATATATATATATATATATATATATACGTATATCTATATATATATATATATATATATATATATATATATATAAGTGTGTGTGTATATATATATATAGATGTGTGTATATATATATATAGATATATGTATATATATATATATATATATATATATATATATATATATATATATATATAATATATATATATATATATATATATATATATAATATATATATATGTGTGTGTGTGTGTGTGTGTAAGTATGTATATATATATATATATATATATATATATATATATATTATATATATATATATATATATGTCTACCACATTACCGTGATTCATATACATATATCGAACTACAAATGTCCTTTAATATCTAATTCGCTCTACCTCGGAATTAATATATTTTCATATATGCTTAACCGAGGGGGAATTTATTAAGCGATAATAGAATTGGCGATCGACAGGCGCGAACCAGCGACCTCCCAATTCTAGGACTGGCAGTGAAGCCTTAAACCACCCCGACACTGCCGGTCCTAGAATTGGGAGGTCGCTGGTTCGCGCCTGTCGATCGCCAATTCTATTATAGCTTAATAAATTCCCCCTCGGTTAAGCATATATGAAAATATATTAATTCCGAGGTAGAGCGAATTAGATATTAAGGGACATTTGTTAATTCGATATATATATATATATATATATATATTATATATATATTATATTATAAATATATCTATATATATAGATATATATATATATATATATATATAATATAGATATGTGTGTGTGTGTGTGTGTGTGCGTGTGTATAAATAAAGGTATAAGCCACGAAGGAGAGATACCTTTATTTGTATGGATTTGTCACGTTCCAAATTTTCGTGATTCAGTTATACATATATATGTATGTATATATAAATGTATTATACAGATATATATGAATATATTTATGAATATATATATATACGTATATGTGTTTGTGTGTAGTAAATATATGTGTGTGCGTGCGTATTTGTGGTTGAGTAATACAGCTCTAAACCAGCGTTTGCTAGGACCGTGGCTCACTTCTGTCCTGGTGCTCACCAATCCACCCAGCTATAAATGGGTACCAGTGTCTACTGGGGTCTACAAAAAAAAAAAAAAAAAAAAAAAAGTCTGGCTAATAACTGCATCCCCAAGACTTATAAACAAGTTTATAAATTCAGTTGACTTCTTCTTTTCAGACTCCACTGCCAATAGAACCCACAGCCTCTCCATATACCCCAGCTCCAGTTCTCATCAAGGACGAGTACTTACCTCCTTCTCGGGGTGTTCCTGCCGAAGTCAAACCCGTAGTGGAGCCTCCTAACACCTTGTACTCTGCTCCTAAGCCAGCAGCAGCTGACGTCTTCCTACAGCCTGTGGCAACACCTCAAGTTCCTATCTTCCCTGCATCACCCAGACCAGGTGCTGTGCTTATCAGAAATTAATAATAATAATAATAATATAATAATAAGGTAATAATAATATAATAATAATAATAATAATAATAATAATAGAATATATCTGTTTAATTCCTATCTTCCCTGCTTCACCCAGATCAGGTGATGTGATTATCAGAAAGTAATAATAATAATAATAATAATAATAATAATAATATAATTATTATTATTATATTATTATTATTATTATTATTATTATTATTATTATTATTAATATAAAATAGAAATAAGAAAGATATTGGATATGCCCGTGGAAGTTGTAAACATAATCATAGGACTACTAGGCACGATCCCAAGATCCCTGAAAAGGAATCTGGAAAAACTAGAGGCTGAAGTGGCTCCAGGACTCCTGCAGAAGAGTGTGCTCCTAGAAACAGCGCACATAGTAAGAAACGTGATAGACTTCTCGGGAGAAAGGATGCAACCCGGAACCCCACACTATAAGTACAACCCAGTCGAATTGGAGGATTGTGATAGACCAAAAATAATAATAATAATAATAATAATAATAATAATAATAATAATAATAATAATAATAATAATAATAATAATAATAATAATAATAAAATATATCTGTTTCAGTCGATGTTTGACTGCATATGCAAGAAGGATTTTTTTTAGAGCCAAATGCAGTTTAACGCTGTTTTCATATACTTTGTTCTAGGGATTAGGCTTATTAGTTATTTATGTTTCTAGTAAAGTTTTTTTTAGCTCTTAAGTGAGATACAATTATTGATGAAAGAATTTTTTTTTCACATTAGAAACTTCTCATTTTTTATTTGACGTTTTAATATGAGCAGTTGTTTTATGAGGCTTAGAGTACGTATCTAAAACATTCAATAGAGCCAATATTCTCTCCAATTATGTATCTGGTGACTTAATCAAGTTTACAAATACTCAGTATCCTGTATCAAGTCTTGTAAAATTTATTGTTCTTCTTTCAAAGCCAAGAAAACAATGCATGAAATAAGACTACTATTAGACTTGAATAATTTACTTGAAAACGTGTATGTAAATTCTGATTTTTTTTTTTTTTTTTTTTTTTTTTTTTTTAGCACCTATCCCACCTGTACCTGTCCCCCAAGACGACAGCTACTACCTGGAGGAACACGAAGTCGAGCAGCCAGGATTCTTTTCGAACATTCAAGACTCGAAGCTCTCCGTGCTGAACGGAATTGTTGGGGCGAAGACTGCCGTCATCAGTGGTCTGCGTAATGCTGGGGATTCGCTCTACAATGGTACGTCTCTAGGGGGAGTTCGTGGTGAGGAAGGAGCGACACATTGAAAATATATTAATTTCCTTTTTCATTTAAGTGTGAAAAGATTATAAGGAACGAAGCTGAAATTCATTGAAAATGCTTTTCTGAGAAGACTTTACCTACACAAAAAAGGATAAGACAAAAAGACGATAAAAACTGTAAAGATAAATCAGTGAAGGAAAATGATAGATATTTTTACTGTTTTTTGACTTGTTAAATCTCATAATATAATCTACGATTAATATCCACATTTATTTTTATAAAAGGTTAAAACTGGCGTGTTATCATGAAGTAGCAAGAAAATTTACTAGTTTTTATAGTTCAAAGGGGCAATGGAAGAGATCCAATTCCATTTTCATCCAAATCTTGAAGAGCATTAAATCATATAATGTTTTTGGTGCCTAAAATTTTAACAGAAGAAAGATACGCTGTACATTACCTCTAAATTATGATCTGTTGCAAGTTTCTAAACACTACTTTTGGAGCTGAAGATGTACAAGACAGTTAACCCTGTTCGTACCTACAGGCGTCACAGGGGCCTTGGCCGCCAAGGCAGCCGCCTTCAGCAGCCTGAAGAACGCGGCCACCGGCGGCGGCTACAGCAGCAACAACCAAGCCCCCAGCACCTACGAATCCGAGGGTGGATACGGAAGCAATCCGAGCGTTGGCGTGGCCGGTACGAATGTTGGTAACCGCTACCCGGCGCAGCCAATTCCTCCGCCCTCCAGCCAGCAGACCCCAGCTCCTCTTTATGTGCCAATCCCTGTGACGACTTACCCTGCGTATCCTCCCTACCCGCCGAAGGTTCCCGAGTACAGGCCTCCTCAGGTGTATGCTGCTCCCATACCTGTCTACCAGTACAGGACCCTGCCAGTAAGTAGATGTTTTCACATATACATTATATATATTCATTTGACTCTTCTTCTTCTTATGTAAATTCCGCTGACTCTTCCTTTTCAGACTCATGGACCCTAGAACCTATAGTATGGTAATGTAGCTTAAAAGTATATTTGTTATTACTGGCACGAACGTTCTAAACACCAAATAGATTTTCGAACGTTACCAGTGTTCTAAAGGGTTTCCATTCATTTATTACACTTTCTGCCGTTTTTTATTAATTTTTCTCCTAACAAAGCCAGGTAAGTCATCTTTGTGCCATTCTAATAGAATCTAATCCGATCTCTAACAGAAAGTTATTTCTCATGTGGCCAAGATGTGTGTAGGCCTATTTTATGGCAAGTTTGCTAGAATATGATAAAACGAGAAGCCTTTCTCTCTTCTGTTTCCACTTCTACTTCTTCTTCTATCATATGGTCACTATTATTCTACTGCTGGTTCTTCATCTTTCATTTTTGTGAGATATTGAAATCTGTCGGTAGGTATGTATGCCTTCTTGTGAAAAAAGTCTACACTTCTCATTAGTCTGGCTTAAAATTTAAACCGTTTTCTTTTATATTTAATAGTTAGAAAATCATTATTATAGGGTAAACTAACTTAGTTCGTCTTCAACATTACCTTTGGTGCTTTAGGAATTTCGTATAGTTACCTTCCTGTTAATCTAGTCATTTCCTCTGTGTACTCAGCAATGAATTCCAAGTTCCCATAGAAAAAAGAATTACTCAACCGTTTTGCTCGATAAATGAAATGGAAAACTGAATTTTCACTTTATGCTTAGCAATATTCGTTTATTTTGTTAAATTATAAACGACTTTTCTAAAGCTTAGTTTCATAACTAACTATCTGCTTTCTAAATGAATGAGTGTTATAGCAATCACACATTTCAAGCGCTTTCTGGAATCTATGTAATCCGTTGTACACTATAGTTTTCAATAGCAACCGTTAAACAGGCTCATACAGTTAATGGCAAAATTTTAAGGCAGTAGTGACAAATGAATAAAGGGACCAAATTCGACTGTATGACCATGGGTTTCAACCTACCAAGTAAAAAAAGCAGAACACTATTTTGCTGGTGATAATGGGTAAAACGGGACTGAATTTAATAGGCATATGTAGGCCAGGTATCGATGAGGTGAAATCAATTTCAGTTAATATTATGGTGGTTTAACACCGTTTTCTTTTTCTTTCTTTTTTTTTTTTTTTTTTTTTTACTCTTCTCATTTTTTTCTGTCAAGTAAATCGTATTTCAGATAAATATTTAACAAATACACAAAACATCTAATGAAGAACACACTTCATCAGAGTAGTCCATAATCTCTTCTCTTACCACAATTTTAGGGGGTACTACTATAACTTGCCTGATATGGCTTAATATTCCAGAACTGCTTTAGTATGCCTGAGATGCTTTTTAGTTTTAAGATTTATTGCATGCTTTTATTCCACCAAGAATTGCTTATGCTTTGACCATTAAGAAATCTAGTTAGCTTAAAGTTTTAGGGTTTTTTGTAATGTTTCCCTTTACCATGAAATGTGTTGAAAGTTTCTTATTTATAAGCCTTCAGATTCCTGTGATGCTTCTCATCCAAAGTTTTCAGAAATCTTTTTCAAGACTTCTTGCAACTTTGATATGTAATTGCAAGTTCATAATTATAAGCTTTTGGTTTTACAAATATTTTTGTACTTTTAAATGTGCTTTTAAGGCTGATTGCATTGCATCCATTTATGTATGTTGGTCGTTTTTACCTTAAGAATTGCTTATAGCTTAATTCAAAGCTTTTTTCTGCATTGTTCATTGTTACAGCAAAATGAGCTTACAGCTTACAGTTTAAGCTATATTATTTCAAAGTTCAATAGTGTTTCTTGTTACTTTGAAGTATATCTAGTCTGTTATGACAGTGGAATGTGCTTGTTGCTTAATTCAAAGCTTTTAATTTTTAGCATTGTATTATCACAATAAAAATAGTCTAACAGCTTCATTCTAGGCTTTCAGACATTGTCATGCTTCTAATTATTCAAGCTTCCAGATGTAATGCTTCTAATCATTCAATGATTCCAGATGTTGTCATGCTTCTCATTATTGCTTATTACTGCCTTATTTGAAGCTTTTGAATTCCCTCCATCGCTGTAGTCTGTCTCTCTGATGTAGCCTGCTCTAGAAAGCTGTGTCGCCCCAACAGAATCCTCTGGCTCATCTCCAGGCCAAAATCAACGGCCTCTTCCAGGCCAAGCGAGACGCCGTGGCAGGGGTCATTGCCAAAGTAGACGCCGTCAAAGACGGCATTAGACAGAAGATCAACGGTGTCTTCCGCAAAGAGCCGACACCGACGTACGCTCTCAGACCCGTCTACGGGTACAAATTGCTCCGACCAAGCGACCCTGTTTACGCTTATAACACTTACGCTCAGAAAGAGACTTCTTCTCAGGCGACTTACCCGGCTTATCAGACCCGACCGAATCATTACGGCTATTATTACCCGACCAGGGAGGCCACAGCAGGAACCGCAGATCAGGTGAGTTTCTCCGTGAAAGTCTGGGGCATTCAGAGACGCTCTGGTTTCTCCTTCGAACGACGGTAATGAGGTTTAACCAAACTTGCACTTGAAGGCGCACTGTGCACGTTGTTGTTAGAGGTTCTTGGTTGCGTCTCTGAAACTGTTGGACCGTTCCCAATGGTCTTTATTTACTTAGCTGACCAACTTCTTTAATAATACTTTGGTCTAATATCCCCTTTCGTTGAGAGTAATTCTCTGGGACCCGTTCTTTTGGAGCCCCAAGGTGTGTTTCAACTGCCTGTGGAAAAGGCTTCCTAATAACAATAATAAGTGTTATTTGATGATGATAATAGTAGCACAGACACATGACCTGACCTTAACTATAACAACTCTTATATACTTTCTCAAGTTCAAGGTCTCTGCATGTATATACCAATGGGTCGTGGGTTGACTTATATTCAACCTCTTGCTTAGTTCATATTTCTATTCCCGATGTGAAATTGCATGATACAGTGTATGCATGCTAACATGTTTCTTTGTCTTTGGATGCAATCTCTCTCTCTCTCTCTCCTCCAAATCTCTCTCATCTCTTTTCATTCTCTCGTTCTCTCTCTCTCTCTCGCTCTCTCTCTCCCCTCTTCCTCTCTCTCTCTCTCTCTCTCTGTTGTCTGACTTCAAGCTATTACTCTCGTGTGTTTATGGACAAGAACGAAGGGAAGCAGGTTGGGCTGCGAGTCGAATATGAGGAGTTAATATGTTCATATTTCGCAAATAAAAGATAAATGTAACAATGCCGTGAAATATTAACTATAACTCGAAGCAGTTTCCTAGAAAGTAAAAATAATACTTACGTATATATGTGTACATATATATATATATATATATATATATATATATATATATATATATATATATATATATTTATATTTTACGTATATATACATACATATATATATATTTTATATTAAAAGAATTCTTCACTAATTTTAGTGGTCTTGTCATAAATTGAACGTTGTATATAATATATATATATATATATATATATATATATATAATAAATATATATATATATACATATATACATCGAGTACAAATGTCCTTTAATATCTAATTCACTCTACCACTCTTGCGGTGGTGGAGTGGGTAAAAGCTTCACTGACGTTCCTGGATTTGTATGGTGTCCTAGGTTCGTGCCGGAGCGCGACAATTCTATTATCGCCTAATAAAATTCCCCTTCGGTTCGTTAAGCATATATGAAAATATATTAATTCTGAGGTAGAGTGAATTAGATATTAAAGGACATTTGTAGCTCGATGTATGTATATGAATCACGGTAATAATGTGATATGACTTATATATATATATATATATATATATATATATATATATATATATATATATATATATATATATATAACGTTCATTTTATGACAAGACCACTAGAATTAGTGCAGAATTCTTTTAATATAAATATATATATGTATGTATGTATATATATATATATGTATATATATATATATATATTGTAATATATCACAATACTAAACAGCAAATCCATGTGTTTGTCATTTTGTAATAGTCCTCCACAATGTGCTACTTTCCATTTCAATCATCTTATGTTTTTTCTGTGCTTTCACTTACCTGAATTACCTGAATTATCATTAGCATTTTCTATAGCTCCCTACTTTCCACTAAATTGTTATTTATCTATTTTTGTTATCTTTTTTGTGCTGTCCACTTTAATCAATTTATTCTCCCTTCATAATCCTGATGCATCTATATATATATATTATATATAATATATATATATATATATATATATATATCTATATATATATATATGTTTATATATATATAATATATATATATATATATATATATATATATATATATATATTATATATATGTGTGTGTTGTGTGTGTGTGTGTGTGTGTGTATGTATGTTATTGTATATATATATATATATATATATATATATATATATATATATTTATATATAACTGAATCTAAATTAGATATTAAACAAATACAATAATATCTGGTGATATTGTAGTCATTTCTTAATGTTATTGATTTGAATATTTCCATTTGCTGATAGTATTTCATTTTTTTTTCTTTTTCCAAACAGGTACGATCAAGAAAACCTTCATTAACTAACGCTATTTCAAGGGTATAGTATTTGTAGGACTTTTTTTATTTGTGTTATTTATGTTGGAGTTCATCCGTAAGTAAATATTTATGTCCTTCTTATGTTATTCTTTTAATATTTCAAATTGTTTTAATAAAATCTGTAAATGTGACCATTAATTTGATCAGCAGTTTCATTCAGAGGCTGAATTGTATTCATTCATATGCACCTAGTGGATAAAGTTAATTTCGCATGAAAATATATTTTCACTTATTAGTTCTTGAAAATAAATTTCAATTCACTTCCTTAAATTAGTAAGTGTTTTCAAACAAAACAAAACAAAACTTATTTCTTTTTAAAGAGATAAAAAGAATATCAGATCACTCCATTAAATGTGAGCATATATTTCTAAACAAAAATCTTATTTATTTTCTCAAAGTTATATAATGAAATTTTATTTTCGCCTTCAGCGAGATCAAATGAGCGTCATCATTCACGTTTCATTTTCGGTGCTTCGTGTAATGACAGACTAAAGTAAACAGGAAATTCGTTTCAACAGCATTTTCAAACCCCACAGGCCATCAGGCGTCTGAAGGCTCCTTTCCAGCCTCACTTTAGGTATGCCCATCGTCACTGGTAAACGGAAGAAGAAGAAGAAGAAGTAGAAGGAGGGGGAGGAGGAGGACAGCAAATGGTAAACAAATCACCACCTATGGGTCTAGGATCTTCGTAATGCACCTCGCCTCTTCTGATGGACAAAATCCAACTTCGGCCTAGCGACGAAAAAATAGGCTGGAGGTTCTTGAAGCATTGCAAGCAATTTCTCGCTTGAACTTACATCATCATTTGAGATTGCTGGCATTAACTGGGGAAATGTATGGTATACGCATGTATCCTTCGTGGATTCAAAGGGTGTTTCTGTTTTTGAATGAAATCACATCAATATAAGGTACTGAGGGCATTTAGCAGTTTATTTATTTACGGTTATTTGCATCATGAAGCCAATGGCCATTGATGTTGATAACGGTATTTAAAGTACAAATTCTGGTGTTTACAGATTTAGGTCCTATGACAATAATTTCAGATAAAATTAAACCTTCTGCATAGACCAGCCTCTGAAATCTATCTTCAGACATCACTGGCTATTGTATACATCTGTAGCTCACTCGCGCCACTAGACTTTTTCAAGAAGGGTTTCCAGTTCGTCTCAAAAGTACAATTTTCTTCACACAAAGTCATTATTTCAACTCATTTCTTCTCAGGTTGAGACAAATATATATATAATTTTGCTAACGTTTCTTTCGGAATGCATATTAAGCTTATGATCTATTTGTTTTTACATAATTTTACTCGTATTTGTGTGTTTTCCTCCACTATGTCTACTTTCCCCTTCAAATTAGATGTCCTTTCTTACAGTCTTTCCAAACTTTGAATGTCAAAGTGCTTTGGCAAAGAGATGTGGACAAGTCAGCATTACAGTCAGTTTGGGAATGAAAACGCATTGGTGAGTTAATGTTAACATTTCATAATCAGACTTTTTAAACGTTTTTCAAGGTATATTCTGATCCATCATGATGTTCACGGTTACAGAATTTCCCAATTTTGCAGATTAGAAAAGCTAAATTGAATGTGAAATTTTAAGAGATTCTGAGAAAAAAATCAAATTTTAAGATATGTAGTAACACTAAAAGCCAAGCGAAAAGTCGGTCCCTTTTACCTCAGGCTCTTTCAAGACGCTTCAGCGGTTCCAAACGCTGAACAAATATCTGTTCATCCATTTAAAACAAAGAATTCATGTAACACTCTTCAGACATTGATTAAACTTTATTAAATTTCAAAAACATATTATAGGCATCAATTTTATTGATTTTTAATGAGATATAAGTAGTTTCTAAGGTGAAATTATTAAATATTTAATTTTTTTTTTTGCCACTGTTGTTCTGACAGTACTACATTTTTATGATTCTCTGAATAAATGGCTCTTGTAGTTTCAAAGGTTGGTGACCCCTGACCTAGGGTTAAGTGAAATATTCTATCAAGGAATTATATGACCGTCATCTATTTTCATTTCATTGTCATCAGATTTAAAATATGGACTTACATATCAGCAAAGAATACTGGTCACAGCAGACGAACATCAAAGGGGCCATTACCACAGTTAATATAAAGAGACTATCGACCATCAGTGTACATCAAGAAGGGGGCATTAAATGAGAGACAGACATTTGACAGATTGCTTAAACTAAATTGCCAACCACCAACACAGTTGCCTGATTGCTTGTTAGCCAAAGGAAACGTCAGAAGCTGCCCATAAATTAGGCATGCTATCAAAACTGTAGAACGTCATTAGGCTGGAACAGTGGTTCTTAACAAGGGGGGATGGGGGGGGGGGGGGGGGAGCGTCAGCAATTTCCAGGGGAGGCACGAGCCGTAGGGAAAAATGAAAAAAAAAATCTCTAACTATATTCGTTATTCTCTAAACAAGAGCGAACAACTCAAATTCAGAAGTTTATGAAAAAATCCAAAAGTATTGCCTTATAACGTTACTTTCCCAGAGTCTACTACTCTAGTTAGTCATTGGGCTTGCCATGTTTTGTAATTATTAACCTTCTCCCTTCCTATCCCTCGAAACTCGTTCTCTTTCTCATTTTTTTTATTCTCCTTTAAATCTTGGAGGAAATCTTACCCATAGATGCAAGGGGGGTGTCAAGGGAAGGACCAACTCTTAGAGATGGCGTGGTCATAAAAAGGTTAAGAACCACTGGGCTAGAACGACCCGTGACCAAATATTGCCACATGATGGATCGAATAAATCTTGAATCACAGGGGATTTGTTGACAGATAAGGACACCAATGGGTGTAGTGCCTGTTACCGAGGCAGTAAGAAAGCCAAACTGTAATCGCCTGACCTGACAAACACCATTAATGATTACGAATAATGACATATCACGTCATGACTTTTTCTAAGCTCCTTTCATTTTTTTTTCAAAATTTTTTTAGGATAATCGGTTAAATTTATGGTTATATGGCCATAGTTTTTTCTTTTTCCTTTTTCTTTTTTTGTCACGTAACCCTACACTCAGAAAAAATTTCACAGCGTTTACAAAGTAAATCAATTATCTGCCCACTATTTTTGGTAATTCGGGTGTTGATAACTTATTAATAAATACATTAGTTTTACTGCCGTTTACTGGCAAAAGGTATTAATAATCATCTTATTCTAACACTTAAGATGTCGGGCTATGAAATCTCTTTATCATAAGATTCGGTAATATAAGGTTATTATACGGTTTTGCAACAAATACATTTGTCTTTGATGTTATCAGTGTGAATCGCCAAAAGAAAAACTACTGTATTTTTTTCATTATTGATTCTTGAAAAATAAATTTTTCATTTATAAGAAAAAAATTCATTATGGGAAAATATGTCCACTTTTCTAAAATACATCAATTTAATAAGGTTCAATCCAAGAAGGGACTTCCTGTCCAACCCTTGTACCTTGATTCATCAAAGCAAAGGTCTTTGTTGCTACACTAAGGTTCTTAGGGCATTAGGCCTATATTCTATAAAGATTTTAGCCAGGGGAAATTCCAAGGCATTATTGAGGGCATTAGTTGTAACAGTGCACAATGCCTGGCTCTATTTGTTCCATTTATATATATATCTTTATTTTTCAGTATAAAACTTTTTTTTTTGTTTGTCTCCTATATCTTGAGTTTTGGGTGGGAAGTATATTAAATAAATCCTGATGTTATTAATCTGTAATCAATGGTTATTGTTTTATTTCATTAACCCTTATAGTATGATAAGTAGATGGCGGGTTAAGAAAATGTACATGTATGTATGTATGCATGTATGTATGTCAGTAGAAGGATCCTCGGTAATATTCTTGTTTATCAAGATGAAATATATTTGTAGAAATATTTCGTCTTGATAAACAAGAATATTACTGTGGACCCTTCTACTGATTACTTAGAAACACGATACGGTGTTTTTATATTGCATGTATGTATGTATGTATGTAGTATGTATGTATGTATGTATGTATGTATGTATGTATGTATATTCTCTTTGGTAAGGAAGCTTTCACCAACTCGATCAGTTAGCAAAATCTTCCCTTTCAGGGAAAACAACATTCATGCATACATACATACATATATACATGCATACATATAATTACGGATTTTCTTCACCCACCTTAAGATCAGGTGAGTGCGATGGCATTGAGTATGAAAGATGACCTTCGATAGGTCATTTTCGGCTTAGTATTTTCGTGCCCATTCATTATCGCTGTTTAGCAATGACTGTGGAGCAAAAACATAAGAGGGAATCATTATGTTCTTTTCCATCATTGCAAGCACGTGCTGTACAGAATACGCAAAAACAAATGAACGCACGAGAAACGAGTTGCAAAAGATTTGTCAGCTTGCAAGTGAAATTACTTCTTGCAACAGCGAGGTTTGCCTCACTCATTTCTCTTTTCTTTCAAATTATTTGAAAAATCAAAACGCAAGTAAACTGTCTGCAGTCAATTAGGATTGTTACTTTATGGAAAAGAAACGGCTTTGGGACGTCTGTTTCTTCTGTTAATTATTCTCATGGTGAAAAGTTATATATATTTATAGATTTTCTGAAGTGTCAGAGAGACCGTGAGCACAATATAGCCATTATCTGTGAAGAACAAAAAAACTTTTAAGGGCCACTGGCTGAATCACCTAGTGGGCTTGGCTACAATATCAGTGCCAGAAGGGCCTGACGACAGAGTCCGAAATCTCTGACGAGTAGCATTTTAGAAATCCTAGTTCCCAAGGCAAACTTCTTTTAATATCATTCCCAACCGTGTCACGTGATGTAGACAAAATGAGAGGTTTTGTCAAATAACCAAGAGGCCTTGGTAATAGCGTTTAGAAGCTGGGGTTACATAGATTGGAAGACCCTATGTGCTGTACCCTGCCTTCCTTGTTCTTAAAATACTTCTCAAATTGACATAGAAGATGCCAAAGCGGTTTTGTAATAACTGTATGTAAAGTAAGACTCCGGCTAAAGTGACTGATAGCCAGGACAGTATTTTCTGAGCTAATATTTCAGTGCTCGCTGCTACGCCATTCTAATGACAGGGCAGCTTAGATAGTGACCTCCAAGGGTTTTAACCCGGTGTGTATCCGCCTTTGCAAAGGCGTGTTCAGTATATGCCCATTGGCGATGACCGTAAAAACATAAACAAAAGACTACACATAATGACCTCCAAGAAATATTGGCCCTAGATAACGACCTCCGAAAACCCTTGGGGTGTCACTATCTAGGAAAAATCCAAAATATTTACTCAAACCTGTTCGTTTGGCCAGACGCTTGCAAACTTTCAATATTAACAAAAACAAAACCAATCCTAATATCGGCTATGATGAGTCAATAGAACGCAGCAGTGGTCCAAAGGTGTTGTCATATTATAGTTTTATGGATTTTATTCTGTCCTAATTATTTGCTGGTCGGAATTTCTTCCTCTCTTGCTCATTATATCAAGACATTAGCCTACTTTCGACCCGGGATTGGGTGGGGCGTTTCTACTGTATCATCCACGCAATCATTTGTAGTTGTATGGCTCCCAATTCCTTCAAGAAACTTAATGAAGATACTGGTACATGAAACCCATACTCTATATATATATATATATATATATATATATATATATATATATATATAGATATATATATATATATGCGTGTTTCTATGTGCGTATGTATGCATACACTCATTGGGTGAGTCAGTAAAGACGTCACTGAAGCCCATGATTTCTCCTCTGTGAGCTGTAGGTTCGAATCCACGAGAGGACGAAATTATTATTGTCAACTAAAAAAAATTCCCCTTCGGTTAAATACGTCCATGAAAACTGTAGCTTAATATATGTAAATGAATCACGGTGATGTGATAAAATTTCATATATATATAATATATATATATATATATATATATATATATATGTGTGTGTGTGTGTGTGTGTGTGTGTGTATACATACGCATACACATAAATATATTAATTCCGAGGTAGAGCGAGTTAGATATTAAAGGACATTTGTAGCTCGATGTCCTATATATATAGTATATATATCTTGACTCCCAGCGTATACGGAACTCACGAGACATCTACGAACTTCTCTTCCCGAAAATCACTTACAATTATCGCACACAAACGCCCACAAACAAACACACACACGCATACACGAGCGAATAAAATCGTCCGCTACGAAAGTAAATCTGAACGTTATCAACAGTCAACACAAAACTATCCAGCACCGCGTGATAGCCACTATTCCTACTCTTTGCGGTGGAAATTCCTTGATTATACATATTGTATCGATCCGCTCTCCTTCCTTAATGATTATATACAGAATAAATACTTAACGCATAGAAGGAGGTTGGCGCACTGCGTCAGTTCCCGTCACGGCCGTGTCATTAAATATATAGAGATAAGGCGGGAAAGCTTCATGCAAGGCAGAGAGTTTTTGTGGATGGTACGAAAGTTCCAGCAGTTGCCACAGTAATTGTCAGAATGACATTAGCAGCAATAACGGTGGTAGTATTACGAATCGTGTTAAAGTTTCTTCGTGCAAAAATACCATACCTGGAGGAGACAATGGAATTTTAGCTGTTTGTATGTACACATATATATATATATATATATATATATATATATATATATATATATATATTTATATATGTATATATATATATATATATATATATATATATATATATATATATATAGAGAGAGAGAGAGAGAGAGAGAGAGAGAGAGAGAGAGAGAGAGATTACATATACAGACGCCCGCGCGCTCACACACTCACATACAACACACACATATATATATGTGTGTATATATATATATACGTGTGTATGTATGCACTTATACTTAAATATAAATATTACAGACATGAGAAACCTCAGTAAATCTCTAAACTAGCAGATACAAACCATCTCCCTACCTCCTCCGAGGGAGACTCAGGATTAAACTGTAGCTTAAGACTTTAATTCGTCAGATTTTCGTGACTCAGTCCAATTTGGCCTCACTTCTTGATGAAGACTCTCATGAAGAAATCCTAATTAGCATTTCTTTATTCTTTAATCCCGCCTACTTCCGGGTGGCAAATCCCGAGATGTATACATACTATAGTAAATTCACATTAACCGTGCATCTGATGTCTAGGCCAGTCCCTTACGACGCTCCTGATTGGCTGTTGATAATCCAATCACAGGGCTGGAAACTCTCAGTCTTTCTCCGGAGTTCACCTCTCCTGAGGGATACGTCTTTCAAAAGTATCCCTCAGGAGATGTGGAACATACATCCTGCCTATGTAAACTCTCTCGAGAGACTGAGAGTTTCCAGCCCTGTGATTGGATTATCAACAGCCAATCAGGAGCGTCGTAAGGGACTGGCCTAGACATCTGATGCACGGGTGATGTGAATCTACTATAGTATTGCACCAGCCCAGGTTTTTTGCCATGATTAGGTTAGGTTGGGTTAAGTCACATTAGTTCATAGGAGTCTCATCTAGGTACTTTGGGTGGAAACATAAAGAAAGGACACCTTTATTCTGAACAAGCCACTTATTATTATTACTATTGTTATTATTATTATCTCGGAAGGATACCCTCTTTTCGACAATAATAATAATAATAATAATAATAATAATAATAATAATAATAATAATAATAATAATAATAATAATAATTTCTTTCTAAGATTTCTGGCTTATCCAGTATGGAATTCTATATAATAATAATAATAATAATAATAATAATAATAATAATAATAATAATAATAATAATAATAAATGGCTTGTTCAGAATAAACGTGTCCTTTCTTTAAATAATAATAATAATAATAATTATAATAATAATAATAATAATAATAATAATAATAATAATAATAATAATAATAATAATAATAATAATAATATAATTATTGCATTTGCTACATAAAAAAAGACGTATGCATATCTGTGTATGCACTGAATTCCTTCTTACATTTCCACTTACATAAAAACAAAACAAAAAAAACTTTGAAATCACAGATATTGTATTCGCAGGCAAGGATTTCATTGTCATACAACAATAGAATGTGTAAAATCTTTATTAAGGCAGCGGGCGATTATAATGATAATGACAATCTTGACTATTTTGATTACCATTAAAATCATCAAATTATGATGAGAAATATTCATGAACGGTTTACATAGATGAATACGAGTACATTTTTGCGTATACCCTACGGAGAATGTACATAGAGAACGTACAATGATTATAGAATGTATTCTTTATGAATATCCTAATGAGTATATCTATATGAATGAAAAGTATAATTATCTATGCGCTTGGATGTATAATAATCCAGATTTTATGATGAGAGAAAGAGTCTATTATGAGTCTATGATTATTTGTGCATAAAACCAGAGGATATCAAACATGTTCATTAAAGAATGAGATATCGAAAAGTGAATAACAATTGTTTTTCATTCGCTAGTATAGAACTTGTGATGTTATTCATTTTGGTTTTCTTAAGCAAATGAAGTTCCCGGTGAATGTTATTCACTGGATGGATGAGCGCTTACACACTGAATAATAATTGTTATTCATTTGTTGCATGAATGCAGAGTAGCTGCTACATGTTATTCACTGGATGAATGAGTGCTTACGCATTGAATAACAATTGTCATTCATTTATTTCATGAATGAAGAGTACCTGGTAAATGTTATTCAGTTCGAGAATACATGAAGATTATACAGAATCAAATCAAGAGAATACTAATGAAAAAGATTATACACCGCATTCATTTAGTAGAAGGATAAAGTGTAGTGAATATGTATGTATGCCATTATGCAAAATATTGGTATTTCAGACAAGGGGATATTTTACCTCTCCAGGATGATATTTTAAAAGTAATTACGGTCGATTACATTATTATAAGTCAGGTTCATTCGCGTGACAATATCAATAATTTCTCTCAATGACCCATTAGGTGGAATTTCTCATCGGTCTCCAATTTAATTGGGTCTCAGAAAAATGTATCTGTCCGTCTGTCTGCCTGAAGGTTCGTGGACAAAATTTGCGCTTGGGTGTTTAAATACTCCAGTCATATATATATATATATATATATATATATATATATATATATATATATATATATATATGCGTGTGTGTTTATATAGATATATATATATATATATATATATATATATATATATAAAAATGCGTATGCGTGTGTGTGTGCATCATATATACTATATACTATATATATATATATATATAATATATATATATATATATATATTAACAAATATACGTAATATGAATATAAATTATATATATTTATGTTTATGTATTAATATATACATATACATACGTATATATATATATATATATATATATATATAAATATATATATATATATAAACATATATACGTACATATGAATATATATTATATATATTTATGTGTATGTGTTAAGATATACATATACGTACGTATATATATATATATATATATATATATATATATATATATATATATATATATATAAACATAACATCATAACCAAAAATACAGTTAAACTTTCCCACTGCAAATTAAACTTTCGTAAGGGCTGTACCCCGTACCGTCCGGAAGTCAGCAGGACCCACGAAAAATCCGTCAAAGTCTCGATTATCGGCAGAAACTGGCCGATATCGACACGAAGCCGAAGGGACTAAACAGCGGATATCTCACGGACTACGAAGCCGACCTTGGAAGTCACTTAGTTGCCGTGGAATTGCGTTTATTGGGAAGATAAATTGATATCTTGAATGGTATCGTTGGCGATGTATTCAAGGACGTTTAGGGTTATTTTTGCTCTTTGAAATTAAATGCTCCCGTGTGTATATATATTGATATATATATATATATGTATATATATATATATATATATATATATATATATGGATGAATATATAACGTATATAAATATACTATATATACATATATTTATATATTAATCTATATATATACATACATTGTATGTATATATATAATATTTGTGTGTATATATATATACATATAACTATATTCATATACATATATACACATAATACATGCATACATATATATATATTACATATAAATAAACACAATTTTCAATTTATCCAAAGTATTTACCTTTTGAGTCCCAAAACCCACAGTGGAAATATACTTGAGTCATTCTATAACTGTGTAAATACAAATCCTTGAATTCGCGAGAACAAAGAGTAATTTTTTATAAAAATTAAGAATTCAATTAAATAATCTTGGTAATCTTGGCAATTCCAGCTGCAATTGCACAATAATTTCCAGAGAAGCTTCGTGATAAAATATGGAGAAGTCACGAAGATGGTCTACTTACGTGCCGACCTAGCGCCTGAAACCGGATGAAACCGGTTTCGTTTCTGGGTGAAACTGGTGTAACTGGTTTTGCTGGACTCCGTTTATTTAAAGTTTAATCGTTAGGATATGGAATCTAATATTTTACCTGTCTTTTTTTTTTACTCTAAGGCGGATGTAGATTACGTATTTATTGAATAATTGCAGTGACGCCTGTGTAATATGTTGTTATGTGATAATGATTATTAAGCTTTAGAATTATAATGGAGTCTAGCTCTGTTGTAGAGTAACTGTATACTCACATTAAATTTGCATGTATAACATGTGAGTATAAATGTGTAGAAACATTATATGAACATAATGTATATATATATATATATATATATATATATATATATATATATATATATATATATATATGTATGAAAACAAAAATTAATCAATTGAAAGAGGCAAGATCAGCACACTGACGAAAATGTACTACATTTTTCTAATCTTCTGTTATCAGGCGGAGTAGAAATTCATTCTATCACTACAAAACTGTCCACTTAATCTGAAGTTTTGTACCAGGACTCCCACATGAACAAAGGCTTTCTATAGAACTCCGGAGTGGAACAAACCGAATAAGTATTGTTCGTGATGGCGTCTTCAACCATTAGTTCTGTGACGCCAGTCAGAATTAACGTGACGCAGTGAAAGGATGTGAGAATTGTGTAGGAAGATGGAATACTCGTAAAACCAGATTGATTAGTCGGTTAATCAGGTGGTAATAATATTTAGCCTAAACGTTCGGTGCTACGTTGGCTTATCTGCGCGTCACCTACTCCGAGGTACTAAAGTAGATTCACATCACCAGGCCAGTCCCTTACGACGCTCCTGATTGGCTGTTGATAAGCCAGTCACAGGGCTGGAACCTCTCAGTCTCTCTCCAGAGACTGAGAGTTTCCAGCCCTGTCATTGGCTTATCTACAGCCACTCAGGAGCGTCGTAAGGGACTGGCCTAGACATCAAAAGCACGGTTGATGTGAATCTACTATAGTACTAAAAGTACAGGGTGTCCATAAAGTCAGAGTACCATTACAAGCCATAAATACTTGTAATGGTACTGGTACTACCCTGTATATACTTTGGTACTAAACGCCGTATGTTAAATGCACTGTAGACTCCCGCACAAAGGCATCGTTTATAAATATAATTTGGCGACCACACAAGACAGAAATGGGTACATATAATAATTTGATCACCAAAGGACTAGTACTAAACACATCGTCCCAAGGAGCTTCCGCCGTGTTTAGTACTATCACCTTGGAGTGGATGGCGTGTAGATGACGAGCCAAAGTAGCACCAGATGTTCCGTAACTGTGGGAACACCTCAGCCAAGCGAATTCGTGGTTTAACAAATCATGAAATTATAAAATAAATGAGTAAATAAATAAATAGATATAAAGATACCCAATAGAGTGGTGTCTTACTCAATGACAGAATCACCAAACCAAAATATCTTGGAACCTAGTGTAGCAATATCTTTTCTTTCTTTTTTTTCAGGATGAGAAAGTCGTAGAACAAAAGTAATTTAATCAGTTTGAACAGAATAATTTAAGCCATATGAAAAAATTTCAAAAGGCACAGGAACTGTTAAAATAATAAGGTATGTCTAAAAAACAATTTCAAAATGATGAGCAGTTCCATGAAAAAAGGGCGTAAAACTGAACAATTGTGTATTAGTCGTCATCATCGCATAAGTATTAATTAGATTAGGTATAAAACCATGATATCAAAAAGCATTCTATATCGTTGCTAAGTCAATCGACGTCTTTGAAAAGGCAAGTACTAAGGTCCAAACTACTTTTTAATCATTTACAAAGTAAAAGTATTGCTGCAAATTCGTCTGAATTTACTGTAAATGATTTGTTGTATTTTCTTATATTTCTTGAATATCACCATCTTCTTCATTATGACCTAAGGTAACAATAGTCTTTTAGAATTCTGTCTCTCAAAAATCATCATCTTCATTATGATCTAATTTAACAATAGTCTTTGAGAATTTTTCTATCTCTCGATAAACATTATCAGCTTCATTGTGACCTAAAGTAACAATAGTCTTTGAGAATTCTATTTCTCGGAAATCATCATCTTCATTAGGACCCGGAGTAGCAATAGTCTTTGAGAATTCTATTTCTCGAAAATCATCACCATCTTTATTATATACCGATAGTCTTTGAAATAGTTTTAGCTAAATAGGACTATCAAACGTACACAGATGATTGATATAATCGTTAATATATTAATATATTAATGTAAATTAGTAACGTTAAGCTTTAGCTAAATAATCGTGCAGTCCAGGAAAGTGAATCTTACAGACGATCTGGTAAAAAAATGACATCAGTTTTGCAGGTTATTATACAGTTTTATTTTATAAATAAAAAAGCAAAAATATAAAATTCTTGGATTGTTTTGGTAGAAAATGAAGGAAGCTTCCCTAACCTAACCTAACCTAACGTAGAAATATTTCCTACTTTTACAAAACTGTCATGAAAACCTAAACTGATCTGAATTAGGCCCGGGCCAACAGCTTTAATCTGCCCAACATCCTTAAGCCTGTGACTACGTATATAGCTAATCTAAGAAAATAAACTAAACTAATATACTTCAGCATTTAAGTACACTTCACGCTCACTCCCAGAATAACGTGTCAGCTAACGAAAAGTTTTACTAGGTTTTCCCAGGCAAGAAATTAAATACAGCTGGGAAAAGGGGGGTTATATGTCATATGTTTACTCAAAAATAAAAAAATAAAACAAAAAAATATTAGTTTTGATCAGACAGAGATCAGAAACTGGTACTTTGTACATCCTCAATGAAGGGAACTTGCTCTTCAGTGGAATGAATTCCCCTCTTTATCAAAAAAAAAAAGAGAGAAAATTGCTTCTAGCAGGAGTAATTTGATATTGACGCAATTTCACTTATGACTGAAATAACTTATGCGTCTCATAATATATGGATAACGTCTCGTTGGAAACATGAATCAGGTGCAATATTTACCTTGAGGTCGTTCGTTGCTGACAGAAATCCAATAGACAGTCGTCTGACTTCAGCCATGTGGTTCACAGGGGAACATTCTCACGACTCTCTTGCTTACTGACTTATTTATGCTTTTCATGACAGTAAAGAAGAGAAATACATTCCTGACGGTTATTATCCAAGATTCTGAATTTAATATTCACCACACTATCTCTTGCTTTATTACAAAGCCTCCTTAGATATATTTATCACATTCCAGGCAATATATTTACTCTTTTTATACCCTTTATCTCAAGGTACCCCAAAGACGATCTGAATCTAAAGTGTCAGCTGTTTTGAGATAACCTTGACATCAGTGTGTTTCTTTTCGTTGGTTGTCACCTAATTACCAACCCAAGCTTTAAAAGGTAATAATTACAGTTCACCTTCTTTTGCATGTTACCTCGGGTTGTGTCTATAGGATGTTACTGTGTTACTAGAATATCTCAGAAACAGGCAAGCAGATTTTAATGAAATTTTGCCATCAGGTAACCGTACGGAGAAATAACTTCAGTAGGAGAAACCACCTGACTTAATTATTTTTCTAACATGATGCTATATCAACTGTGAGCAAAATTTTGCCAAATAAAAGTCATCACCTACAGAAGGCAACACGATGAAAATACCTGTTAAATTTCATCAGATTCTGCTGACCTGTTCTGGAGATACCCACCAACCCATGATTATAAAGGTGAAGAGGACTTCTACAAGTTCAGCT
This sequence comes from Macrobrachium nipponense, assembly GCF_015104395.2. Taxonomy (NCBI): domain Eukaryota; kingdom Metazoa; phylum Arthropoda; class Malacostraca; order Decapoda; family Palaemonidae; genus Macrobrachium; species Macrobrachium nipponense. The sequence continues at coordinate 14,614,838 of NC_061110.1, read as the reverse complement.
CTTCATCCTCGAGTGGGCTT
>NC_061110.1:14607318-14609818 GCF_015104395.2 Macrobrachium nipponense | reverse complement strand
CAATCATATACTTTGTTAAGGTCTCTTTGTAGCGCGTTCCTATCTTCATCCCAAGTAATTTCTCTACTTATTCTTGTGTCATCGGCGAAACTACTCACTACCGAGTCCTTAACATTACTGTCTATGTCTGCAATCATAATAACAAACAGTATTGCAGCTAACACCGTACCTTGTGGCACACCGGATATTACCTTAGCTTCATCCGATTTCTCATCGTTTGCAATAACTATCTGTTTTCTGTTGTGTAAAAATTCTTTTAACCATCTTCCTACTTTATCCACGATATTGTGTTTTCTAATTTTCTTCGCTAATATATTATGGTCTACCTTGTCAAAAGCTTTTGCAAAGTTTAGATAAACCACATCTGTTTCATTTCCGCTTTTCATATTTTTTTATATGTTCTCACGGTGGACTAACAGTTGGGTTTGTGTACTTTTTCCGGGTATGAAACCATGTTGTCCTATATAAACAGATTTTTTATTAGATATTTCATAATATTTTTCTTCATTACCCTTTCATACACTTTCATAATATGTGATGTTAGATTCACAGGCCTATAATTACTTGCCTCTAGTCTTGATCCACTTTTGAAAGTAGGGGTAATATATGCTAATTTGTGTTCATCATAAATCTTGCCTGTATCTACACTTTCTCTTAATAATATTGCAAGTAGCTTTGCAATAGAATGAACTACTTTTTTTAACAAAATAGCAGGGGCACCATCAGGCCCTGCAGCAGCTCCATTTTTAATTTCATTAATAGCCTGCCACAATATCAGCTTCATGAATATCTATGTCAGCTAAATATTCTTATTTTTGTCCCTTACTTCTATATCATTATCTTCATTATCAGTTCTAGGGTGAATTCTCTCTTATATCGTTCTGCCAATATGTGCATATTTCCTTTTTTTCATTCGTTAATCTCCCTTCAATTCTTAGAGGGCCTATTTTCTATTCTTCTTTATTGAAAAAAAAATCTTTTTCGCGTATGAGTATAATAGTTTGGGTTTTTGCTTGATATTTACTAGGGTTTTTTCTTCCAAGTCCCGTTTTCATTTTCTTTTGATTGTATAATCTTTTGTTCTGGCATTTTCTATCTTACTTTTTAGCTTCTCTAACTTTCCATGCATTTTTTTCTTTTGCAAGACCTTTTTTCCACTTTATGATTTTCTGGAACAAGATCCTTCTGTCTCTTGGTATGCATGACTGATGCTTACTTTTCTTCTTCGGTATATATGTTCCTACTATTTTCTCAATAATATTTTTATATAATAGCTCCATATTTACCCTTATGTCATCACTTTCGAAAATGTTATCCCAATCTTTGTTTAATTCTTCATTTATTTCTGACCCTACACATTCATCACTATGATGGTTTGCGTGTTTTCTCCTTCATTTAATATGGGTAATAATAAGGATTTTCCCATGTCTCTTTCCTGTTCTGGTATGCTGTTCTTTTCTTCATTTCCAGAAATTCTGACATTAAAAAATCCAACTTTTCCATAATATTTGATCTTCCTTCATCATAATTATTCATTTTGTGTCTGAATCTGCAATTTTCTCCGTATCTGCAATATCCTCTTGCATCATAAATGCAGTTCTTATCTCTTGAGTTGTATCTTGGAGCTGATGCTTGGAAATATTTTGCTGACACTGCATTTCGTGGTGAAGGCTTGCTTTTTTTTTCACCTGATATTCTTTGTTCCTCTCTTTATTTGTTTCTTTCTTATTTTGGATTTTATTATTTGATTGATTATTTATTTGATTTTGATTAAAGGCTACAGGGTGCATATATTTACATTTTTTGTCGAACATACATCCTTTTCCTTCTTCTAGGTTTTTGCATATTTTTGGATGTAGATCTCTGCAATTATCCTCATGGCCGTCTAGGTATGCACATTTACCATATATTTCATAGTTGTGACATACCTTAGGATGTTTGTAGTAACATCTTTCTCCGAATCTGCAATTCCCTCTTTTCAAAAGGTTGCAGACTTTGTCTTTCTTGTCTAGTTTTTCCTATTTCCCATCATTGTTCAGATCTGGGTAGAGCCTCTTCAGGATTTTCTTTTTGCTGTCAAGTCGTAATTTATTTCTTCGTATGTATGCTGCTTGATTGCCTCATATGTAGTATCAATGAGTGTCTCTGCATCCATACTTTTATCTTGTTTCTTTGTTTTCCTTACTTTTTTCTGTCATTTCAGTTTTGTTTACTTCTCTTCCATTTTCCTGTTCTTCTTCTTCCTCTTCCTCTTCTTCTTCATCCTCAACTATTTGTACATTCAGTCTTGATTTAATAACATTGTCTATCCATGAAAGACATTTTGAGCAAAATATTCTGGTATCTTTTCTCATCTCTTGCATTACTTCAGCACATTGCGGATGCGTCGGAATGTTGCATGCATAACATTTTCTGATCAGGTTTTGTGGATTAACTATGCTATACCACACCTTACACAGTTTGCAGGCTTTTGGCATTCTTTTTCCTATTGCATCAATTA